>NC_134485.1:435176671-435301671 GCF_040206685.1 Ascaphus truei | reverse complement strand
AAGGTTATCCCCTTATCTACGCGGAACAGTGATCAAAATGGTGGCTTCCTCATCAGGGAATGCTAACAGTGAGTCACACCTAAAATGGCGTCTCTCGCCAAGTCAGGATACGGCACGTGCTGCTGACCGCCAGTCTGCACAGAAAAATGTTGTAGAAATCTGTCCGGGTCTGGCGCGAAAATCAGAGCCCCTCCCCTGCGATGTGAGTGACTCAGCGCAGAGCCAGAAACACTCCATGATAGAATGTGCCGCCCCTCCTCTAAATTCCACCAGGGGGAGTGAGCACAGTGAACTGCCATCAGCAACGGCTGTTCCCCATAAGAAAAGTACAGGATGCAGCAGACCACAACCTCAGTTACCAGAGGCATGGCGAGCGATAGGAGTCAGTTACCCCTTTCTTTTGTGCCTGTGACTACATGAAGTGAGAAAGGGCGATATAGACTTTGCCCACTACTCATTGCCTAAAGGTTTCCTGGAGGTATCCACTGACGGGATCACCAGCTTGAGGTGTTTGGGCCCTGATTGTGTATTCCTGGAAGAAGACCTTGTTTGGGGGGCTATTTTGCTCTAAGCAGGGGAAAGCCCTCACCCGGTGCTGCCCCCGCTGCCATGTGCGACCCCTCCTGCCGTGTGGGGGGCCCACTGCCGTGCAGGTGAGTGTTTGTGTGTGTGTGTGTGTGTGTGAGTGACAGACTGTGTGTGTGTGTGTGTGTGTGTGTGTGTGTGTGTGTGTGTGTGTGTGTGTGTGTGTGTGTGTGTGTGTGTGTGTGTGTTTGTCTGAGTGAGAGTGAGTGTCTGTGTGTCTGTGAGTGTGTCACCCTCTCTCTCTCTCTCCCTCTCCCTGTGTCACCCTCTCCCTCTGTCACCCTCTCCCTCTCCCTGTGTCACCCTCCCTCTCCCTGTGTCACCCTCTCCCTCTCCCTGTGTCACCCTCTCCCTCTCCCTGTGTCACCCTCCCTCTCCCTGTGTCACCCTCTCCCTGTGTCACCCTCTCCCTCTCCTTGTGTCACCCTCTCCTTGTGTCACCCTCTCCCTGTGTCACCCTCTCCCTGTGTCACCCTCTCCCTGTGTCACCCTCTCCCTGTGTCACCCTCTCCCTGTGTCACCCTCTCCCTCTCCCTGTGTCACCATCTCCCTCTCCCTGTGTCACCCCTCCCTCTCCCTGTGTCACCCTCCCTCTCCCTGTGTCACCCACCCTCTCCCTGTGTCACCCACCCTCTCCCTGTGTCACCCACCCTCTCCCTGTTTCACCCACCCTCTCCCTGTGTCACCCTCTCCCTGTGTCACCCTTTCCCTCTGTCACCCTCTCCCTGTGTCACCCTCTCCCTGTGTCACCCTCTCCCTGTGTCACACTCTCCCTCTCCCTGTGTCACCATCTCCCTCTCCCTGTGTCACCCCCTCCCTCTCCCTGTGTCACCCACCCTCTCCCTGTGTCACCCACCCTCTCCCTGTGTCACCCACCCTCTCCCTGTGTCACCCACCCTCTCACTGTTTCACCCACCCTCTCCCTCTCCCTGTGTCACCCTCTCCCTGTGTCACCCTTTCCCTGTGTCACCCTTTCCCTGTGTCACCCTCTCCCTGTGTCACCCTCTCCCTGTGTCACACTCTCCCTGTGTCACACTCTCCCTGTGTCACCCTCTCCCTCTCCCTGTGTCACCCCCTCCCTCTCCCTGTGTCACCCTCCCTCTCCCTGTGTCACCCACCCTCTCCCTGTTTCACCCACCCTCTCCCTCTCCCTGTGTCACCCTTTCCCTGTGTCACCCTCTCCCTGTGTCACCCTCTCCCTTTGTCACCCTCTCCCTGTGTCACCCTCTCCCTGTGTCACCCTCTCCCTGTGTCACACTCTCCCTGTGTCACACTCTCCCTCTCCCTGTGTCACCCTCCCTCTCCCCGTGTCACCCTCCCTCTCCCTGTGTCACCCTCTCCCTCTCCCTGTGTCACCCTGTCCCGCTCCCTGTCACCCTCCCTCTCCGTGTCACCCTTTCCCTGTGTGACCCACCCTCTCCGTCTCCCTGTGTCACCCTCTCCCTGTGTCGCCCTCTCCCTGTGTCGCCCTCTCCCTCTCTCTGTCACCCTCTCCCTCTTTCTGTCACCCTCTCCCTCCCTCTCCCTGTGTCACCCTCCCTCTCTCCCTGTCACCCTCCCTCTCCCTGTCACCCTCCCTCTCCCTGTCACCCTCCCTCTCCCTGTCACCCTCCCTCTCCCTGTGTCACCCACCCTCTCCCTGTGTCACCCACCCTCTCCCTGTGTCACCCACCCTCTCCCTGTGTCACCCTCCCTCTCCCTGTGTCACCCTCCCTCTCCCTGTGTCACCCTCCCTCTCCCTGTGTCACCCTCCCTCTCCCTGTCACCCTTTCCCTGTGTCACCCTTTCCCTGTGTCACCCTCTCCCTGTGTCACCCTCCCTATCCCTGTGTCACCCTCCCTCTCCCTGTGTCACCCTCCCTCTCTCTGTGTCACCCTCCCTCTCCCTGTGTCACCCTCCCTCTCCCTGTGTCACCCTCCCTGTGTCACCCTCCCTCTCCCTGTGTCACCCTCTCCTTGTGTCACCCTCTCCCTCTCCCTGTGTCACCCTCTCCCTCTCACCCTCTCCCTGTGTCACCCTCTCCCTGTGTTACCCTCTCCCTGTGTCACCCTGTCCCGCTCCCTGTGACCCTCCCTCTCCGTGTCACCCTCTCCCTGTGTGACCCACCCTCTCCGTCTCCCTGTGTCGCCCTCTCCCTCTCTCTGTCACCCTCTCCCTCTCTCTGTCACCCTCTCTCTGTCTCTGTCTCCCTCTCCCTCTCTGTCGCACTCTCTTCTTCGCTCTCTCTGTCGCACTCTCTCTTTGTCTCTCATTCTCTCAGTGTGTGTGTCTCTCATTCTCTCTTTCTCTCTCTTTCTCCGTGTGTCTCTCTTTCTCTCTCTTTCTCTGTGTGTCTCTCTTTCTCTGTGTGTGTGTGTGTGTGTCTGTCTGTCTCTCTCTGTCTGTCTCTCTCTGTGAAGCGCCGACGTCCAGACACTGGTTAAGGACTTCAGGAAACTAGTCATTCACATCTGGCTTTTATTTCTAGATCCGACATTGACACACACACACACACACACACACACACACACACACACACACACACACACACACACACACACACACACACACACACACACACACACACACACGTCTAATTGTAGTATAATGTAATACAATAAATACATTTATGTCAAAAATGAATGTTGTTCTGACTAGGAATTTATTAAATGTATTTTATTTATATATTTTATTTTAAAGCGGGGTTGGGGGCGGGACTAGGGGCGGAGTTGGGGGCGGGACTAGGGGCGGAGTTGGGGGCGGGACTAGGTGGCGAGTAGATTTTTTGGTTGGGCGAGTAGATTTTTGGGTGATTTGTCGAACACTGGTTATCATATCCCCTGTGTTTGCGAAGTGCCCTAACGCTGTTCCCCTGCAGAGGTGTCCCTACCCCCATCTTCTTCTACTGATGACAGTAGTCAACGACCCGTGGTGATGTGCCAGCCGGCGGACCACCCAAGTGAAGCTGCGGACAAGGAGCCAACTACCTCATCTGCTGTGGATCCTGCTGTGGGCCTGTGGGCCCTACCACAGCCGGTCTGTCCTACAACAATGGTACCTTCGGTTCCAGGCTTATGACCGGTACCCAACGACGACAGGGGTGAGTTGACTGTCCAAGGGGTGTCAGGTGTGAGTCCACAGGTGACCACGAAGCATGGTAGCTCCTTAAGCATGGTTACCAGGGCATTTGGTTCGCCCTGGCATCGTGTCCTGGTGGAGGTGTCCCCCCTAGAAGATTGCTGCCCGGTGGTACGTGTGGATCAGTGTCCACAGACTACCCGCTAAGGGGAGAGAAACTTCAGCCCCATCGCGGTGCCCAGTGCAGCAGAGGTGGTATTAGACAGTGTTCCTGGTGACCTGACAGCCGTCAGCAGCCAGCGGAGCAGTGAGGCACCTGCCCTTTTCATCCCCCATGCAGGATGCTATGGAGGTATCCAGTGAAGAGGCCTGCTCAGCGATTACTTCATTGCGAAGAATCCCTACGCACATCCGTCTCAATACATGGACCTGCACGTTGATCTCGTGATGTCCCCTGAAGACGTCACTTTTGAAGCAATTGCTGGAGTGAACCAGGACTGTGTAGTGACCGCTCTGGTAATTATTGCCTCCTCCAGGCGCAATCGGAAGTGTTCTATTCGCCATGTGGTGGACCGAGGAAAAGGTTAAGACCTCCTTGCCTACCGCATCCATGAAGAAGGGGGTAGGATGGTCCGCGGTTCACAGCAACTTCAGCAGCCAACGCATGGATGTCTAAAAAAACTTTATTGATCGCTAGCAGCAAACATCAGGCAACCACTCTAACATGTTTCGTCCAGGCTATGGACTTTTTCAAAGAGTGCTGATAGTGTATGGCAGCCAAATAGATATAGGGAGTGGTGAGTGTATGCCACCAATAGAAACAGGGAACGTATTTAAACCTCACCTGTGGTAAATTAATCATTAAAGTGGATAACTATCTCCACAACAATCCCCATAGCAATGGCTGCACAACAAGGTATTTACAACATACACATAAGAAATCTTAAAAACAAAACAGAACATATAATGGATACATTTAAAAACACAACTACTGATGTTTTAAGTTACCAGCATCATTATTATTATATAAAGCTGTATCAATTAATGGAAGTATACAGATGTATAACAAAGGATTTCATATATCTAGTACTTATAAAATCTTTTCAGTACTTCTAAAGCATTTTCAGTATCAAGATTCACCTTAAAGGGATATAAACATTTTATCAATTTATCCACATAATTCATATCCATGGATACAGTGGCAACCGCATGACAGACGGTAACTTAATATGTCACCTCCCAGATCACAATGTAATCGGGGGAACACTGTGAACACACCCCAAAACTTAGCCATTACCCCATCAGGAAGTGTTTCAGTTCCCACTCCTGGTTGATGCCGGCCGGATGGAGTGTGTTCAGAGTGTACACCCAATACATTTCCTGTTTATTTAATACCCCCTCTCTATGGCCTCCTCTAGCGTTACAAGGGATATGTTCAATTGCCATATAGGAAAAATTAGCTATTCCCCCTGTAGGGCATCTGGAGAAGTGTCTGGGGACTGGATGAGATACATCATTCTTTTTAATAAGCCTGACATGCTCGGCAATGCGGGTCTTAACTGGCCGAATGGTTCGTCCCACATACAATTTTTTGCAACCACATCTCAAAAGATAAATGGTATAGGATGTATTACAATTCAAAAATTCTTTAATAAAATATTTTTTTCCATTGATGTCAGTTTGGACAAATTTTGTACTATGAACATATTTACACATGGAACAATTTCCACATGCAAAAAAAGCCTTTAGGAATACTACCAATTCTTTTAAGATCAGTTTTAGTTTGAAAGTGACTTGGCGAGAGGTGCGATGCTAGTGTCTTGGCCCTACGGAATGAAAATTTTGGTCCCTTCAAGGTAAACTCAGCAATATCCTTATCAAGGCACAGGGTGTGCCAATGTTTATGCACAATGTCGCATATAAGCTTGGATTGGCGACTATAAGTGGTGATGAATAATGGACTCATATCACTATACTTGCTCTTAGATTGTATGTACCCTTTATGATGTTTGTCTTTTTTCTTTTGATCAAGGATTCCAGGGCGATCCAAAGTCATAGCGTACTCGTATGCTGTCTGGATATCTGTATATTTGTAACCCCTGGCTTGGAATCTCTCAAATAGTGCTTGTGACTGCAAAGAGAAATTCTCATCATCAGAACATATCCGTCTCAACCTTACAAATTGGGCTCTCGGAATACTTTTGATTAAAGATTGTGGATGACAACTTTTGGCTGACAGTAGTGTGTTCCGGGAGTTTGGCTTGCGAAATATGTCAGTTTGGATTAGCATGTCATGGTCTATGTAAAGGAGCAGGTCCAGATAGTTATCCACTTTAATGATTAATTTACCACAGGTGAGGTTTAAATACGTTCCCTGTTTCTATTGGTGGCATACACTCACCACTCCCTATATCTATTTGGCTGCCATACACTATCAGCACTCTTTGAAAAAGTCCATAGCCTGGACGAAACATGTTAGAGTGGTTGCCTGATGTTTGCTGCTAGCGATCAATAAAGTTTTTTTAGACATCCATGCGTTGGCTGCTGAAGTTGCTGTGAACCACGGACCATCCTACCCCCTTCTTCCTGTGTCATCATTTCCGGAGGAGCACGCTGACGCCAGCTACACCAGAGGAGGAAGCCGCTGCAGAATTCCCTGCATCAACAGGGACGGCTTTTTCGTGAGTACTCCTAACCTCCACGCGGTATTTCAGGGAGATTATTGAGGTGGTTAGTGCCGGGCTGTGATTTACTTGGGGGCGCCCCTTAGGGAGGTGTCCCCCTGTACCTCTATCCGGCTTACTATTACCCAACTCCCTGTTTTCAATACCGGAGGCTTATTGTTTCATTAATCATTGCTGGGTCTCTCTTCAATCAAGTTGCCATAAAGTGTGTGCACTACCTGTTAGCAGCCTCGGTATACTGGGTAATTCCAAATTCTCTAGCAATCTATTCCTACCTGATGGCTCACGGGCAAGTGAATAAGTGAATAAGTAAATTGTATATGCTTATTTGGACTATCCTGGAAAATTCCAAAATATAAAGGACATTAATTACTCAAGAATTTAAGGATTACTGTTTTTTGCACTTACACTGGCGACACACTTTATTCGAGCTCGGCTAGTCCCACGAATTCGGGTATACCCGGGTGTATTGAGGTTTGTGACTGTTTTCTGCCCGAGTGCATTGCGTTATTTTCCAGGCAGGGATTGAAGCATTTTATTCCCGCTGGCTGCAATACTGCACAGTATATATATATATACTGCATTACAATTCATGAATTTATGCCATCTGGTAGACACGCGAAGCATTGCAGCCTATTAAATCCTAATCATTATCATTTAACAGATCAGCCGCTCGTCAGCCAGGCATGAACCCAGGCTGGGAAGGCAAACGCAACGGGGCTTGTCAGAGGTGAGGAGCGGCGCATTCCAGGTATCTGCCAGGTACATACTGGGTATTTGCTCGAATAAAGTGTGTCGGTGCAGTAGGCTTCAGCCAACGCATGAGAGTTTTTAACAAGATATTAATAAATCATTTTTTATTTTTAATTCAATACTATTATATTGGTTTGTTGCCATGGAAGATATTGATGTTGAATCAGAGGATACAAATGTGGATACATATGTCAATGCATGCGGGGACAATGCCAAACGTTCAAAAAAAGCTGCCCACTTGTTTAATGAAAGTACTGAGGTTATATGTGAGGAGCCTTCAGACCTCACACATTATTTTGTAAAGCTAGAAAGACTGTTGGTGTTGAATATACGCCTATGGTGGGACATCACCTCATTGAACAACTATATTAGATGTAAAAGAATACCACGAGGTTTGCGAATAAAAAAGACACCAACATTTGGCTTTACCAATATGCAATTTGAGCAGGACTGGACTGATACTCTAAACCAATGTTCCCTAAAGCTAATGGAACTAATCATTCAGCAGAAGTCAAAAGAAAAGGAGCAATTAATGTTGGAAATAAACCTTTTGAGGAATAACTTGAAGCCATTTACTAAAATGGATCAATTTATAAAAAACGACAAAACCCTGCTGACTAATATTGAGACCATAGAGGACACAATAAGTGACAAAAAACACAGCAAGTTCGAACGAGACCGTGTAGATTACATAAAAGGACAAATTTATTGTTGGCAGAAACCTCAAACAAGAGAGAATGTGGGATCTAATACAGCAAGGGGGTTTAAACCTCAATCCAAAGGATGGTCTAAAAGCAACCCTAATAAGTCTATCTTAAAGGGAAGATCAGCTGACAACTCAGGTGCAGAGTCAGACTACTCAGAGTGCGAATTGAGATCTCACTCTGTATCTTTTGAAGGTTCTACTGAGAGTATACGGGATAACCATGGGAGATCTAGGAGCGACAGCAGGTCATCTATCACATCTAATGGGGCCAGATCAAAAAATCAGGAACAGGCTCCCTCTTCGTCTTCTTTTTTATCCACAGGAACACGATCACGCCGCGAACCAGACGATCGCGGAGAAAACGTGGAAACTCGCGGGAGACCAAAAAGAAAGAAGTACACATAGATGAGTGTGATAATAATGTCATTAATCTCTCAGGAGTGGAACTCTCCCATGCACAATTATCTCTACTAAATAAGGGACTGGGTTTTGCCCCGGTTCAGGACTTCCACTTGTTTCAGACAGTGATTGACCTCCAAAGGTTCACCCGCAAATTATCCTTAAAAAAGTTTTTTATATCAAGAGGACATTTTCAAACCAATAACGTGTCTGACTCTGATAATGATGTTGTATTACCCAATACTGATGATGTACTACCTAATATTGTTACTAACGATGTATTAACTAATATTTCTCTTGATACCTTTCAGGAAACCTGTGTATTATCAGACTTGGACGCATTACTTGAGCAGCAAGTTGAAGAAATCAATGCTTTCTCCCAACCTTTCTTTGGCACCCACTCCTCAGGATTTAAAAAGAAGTCTATCTTCTGCCCCAATGCCAATAGGGGGCCTTTCATTACGGCATTTGAAAGGTTGGTAGAAAGAGACCTTCAAATTTTATCTAAAGGTTTCTCCTGCTCATCTATGCATGCCAATAACCTGACATACACGGAGATTCATGAACTAGACACTTTGAAGCATAACAAAGACATCATGTTTAGAAATGCTGATAAAGGTGGAGCCCTTGTGGTTCTATCCACCCTACAATACAAACAGGAGGCATTACGGCAGCTAGGGAATCCGGATCAGTATAAACTTCTTAAAAAGGATCCAACACAGGACTTTATTAGTCAACTAGATGAAATTATTGAATTTGGAAAGATACTTTGTACATTAGACAAACATGAGATTAAATTTTTGAGAAGTCCACATCCCGTGATTCCGGTATTCCACCATCTCCCAAAGATCCATAAGTCACTGGTCGACCCTCCTGGTCGTCCTATAGTGGCAGGTATTGGATCTTTGGGAGATGGGTTATCGCGGTATGTGGACTCTTATCTCAAACCATTGGTACTGGCATTACCGTCATTCATTAAGGATTCCACGGACCTCATGGTAGATGTAAGGGATCTGGTCTGGAAAAAGGAATACAGATGGGTCACCCTTGACGTGATCTCTCTGTATTCCATCATTAATCACGATCACGGGTTATTAGCTATCACGCACTTTTTACAATTATCACATCTGTCCACTTCACTTTGCACTTTTCTATTAGAATCTATTAAATTTTTATTAACTCACAATTATTTCTTATTTGATTCACGTTTTTATTTACAATTATTAGGCACTGCAATGGGCACAAGTTTTGCACCATCATATGCAAACTTATTCATGGGGTTATGGGAAGCACAATACATATATCACAGTAATAATTCTTATCGCTCACAAATTATTTACTATAAAAGATTCATCGACGATCTCATTATTATATGGGACGGCGATGAATCATCACTTGTAGCATTTATAAATACACTTAATATCAATAATGTTAATATTAAATTCACTTATGAACAAAATATAAATTGCATTAACTATCTGGACCTGCTCCTTTACATAGACCATGACATGCTAATCCAAACTGACATATTTCGCAAGCCAAACTCCCGGAACACACTACTGTCAGCCAAAAGTTGTCATCCACAATCTTTAATCAAAAGTATTCCGAGAGCCCAATTTGTAAGGTTGAGACGGATATGTTCTGATGATGAGAATTTCTCTTTGCAGTCACAAGCATTATTTGAGAGATTCCAAGCCAGGGGTTACAAATATACAGATATCCAGACAGCATACGAGTACGCTATGACTTTGGATCGCCCTGGAATCCTTGATCAAAAGAAAAAAGACAAACATCATAAGGGTTACATACAATCTAAGAACAAGTATAGTGATATGAGTCCATTATTCATCACCACTTATAGTCGCCAATCCAAGCTTATATGCGACATTGTGCATAAACATTGGCACACCCTGTCCCTTGATAAGGATATTGCTGAGTTTACCTTGAAGGGACCAAAATTTTCATTCCGTAGGGCCAAGACACTAGCATCGCACCTCTCGCCAAGTCACTTTCAAACTAAAACTGATCTTAAAAGAATTGGTAGTATTCCTAAAGGCTTTTTTGCATGTGGAAATTGTTCCATGTGTAAATATGTTCATAGTACAAAATTTGTCCAAACTGACATCAATGGAAAAAAATATTTTATTAAAGAATTTTTGAATTGTAATACATCCTATACCATTTATCTTTTGAGATGTGGTTGCAAAAAATTGTATGTGGGACGAACCATTCGGCCAGTTAAGACCCGCATTGCCGAGCATGTCAGGCTTATTAAAAAGAATGATGTATCTCATCCAGTCCCCAGACACTTCTCCAGATGCCCTAAAGGGGGAATAGCTAACTTTTCCTATATGGCAATTGAACATATCCCTTGTAACGCTAGAGGAGGCCATAGAGAGGGGGTATTAAATAAACAGGAAATGTATTGGGTGTACACTCTGAACACACTCCATCCGGCCGGCATCAACCAGGAGTGGGAACTTAAACACTTCCTGATGGGGTAATGGCTAAGTTTTGGGGTGTGTTCACAGTGTTCCCCCGATTACATTGTGATCTGGGAGGTGACATATTAAGTTACTGTCTGTCATGCGGTTGCCACTGTATTCATGGATATGAATTATGTGGATAAATTGATAAAATGTTTATATCCCTTTAAGGTGAATCTTGATACTGAAAATGCTTTATAAGTACTGAAAAGATTTTATAAGTACTAGATATATGAAATCCTTTGTTATACATCTGTATACTTCCATTAATTGATATAGCTTTATATAATAATAATGATGCTGGTAACTTAAAACATCAGTAGTTGTGTTTTTAAATGTATCCATTATATGTTCTGTTTTGTTTTTAAGATTTCTTATGTGTATGTTGTAAATACCTTGTTGTGCAGCCATTGCTATGGGGATTGTTGTGGAGATAGTTATCCACTTTAATGATTAATTTACCAAAGGTGAGGTTTAAATACATTCCCTGTTTCTATTGGTGGCATACACTCACCACTCCCTATATCTATTTGGCTGCCATACACTATCAGCACTCTTTGAAAAAGTCCATAGCCTGGACGAAACATGTTAGAGTGGTTGCCTGATGTTTGCTGCTAGCGATCAATAAAGTTTTTTTAGACATCCATGCGTTGGCTGCTGAAGTTGCTGTGAACCACGGACCATCCTACCCCCTTCTTCCTGTGTCATCATTTCCGGAGGAGCACGCTGACGCCAGCTACACCAGAGGAGGAAGCCGCTGCAGAATTCCCTGCATCAACAGGGACGGCTTTTTCGTGAGTACTCCTAACCTCCACGCGGTATTTCAGGGAGATTATTGAGGTGGTTAGTGCCGGGCTGTGATTTACTTGGGGGCGCCCCTTAGGGAGGTGTCCCCCTGTACCTCTATCCGGCTTACTATTACCCAACTCCCTGTTTTCAATACCGGAGGCTTATTGTTTCATTAATCATTGCTGGGTCTCTCTTCAATCAAGTTGCCATAAAGTGTGTGCACTACCTGTTAGCAGCCTCGGTATACTGGGTAATTCCAAATTCTCTACCGCATCCATGATGCGGATGGCCGGGTAAGGGTCTGGCACAGAGACGCCTTGCTGTTTCTTCCACCAGGGCGAGGAAGTGGTTTAGAACTCGAGACTGTAGCACCTGACCATGAGTTCAAAGAGCCTACAGAGGCTCCAGATTCAGAAAAGGAGACTCACAGGAGTCAAAGTGAGGTGCCTTCCCATGATCAGTCAGGGGCACCCCCCTATGGGTCTCAGCAACCAGCTAACATTCAGCTGGCCTCAGGTATCAATGTGATTATGGTGTGTACCGTTGATGTTAAAGCACCTATGTTAAGTTGTACATATTATGCCCTGCATTTTTATTGTATAAACTTATGGAATGTGACGCTGTCCTCCAAGCGGGGCTGTTGGTATTTCCACCAGGGGGAGAATGTAGCCAAGTCCCCTCTGGCTCCAAACAGATCTCCGTTTTTACCCCCTTACCTTCGCATAGCGAGCATTGACCCACGGTCCACGTGCAGGAAATTGCAGAGGCTCCTGGCTGGTCCCTCGGGTGGGCGACGCCATTTTGGAAGTGCCATGTTAGGGTTGGCGCATGGTTTGCGCATGCACAGTAAGTGTTTGGAGTCGCGGCGACCATTACCCTTAGTACAGGGACTCCCTAAGATTGTGCATGCGCAGACAGAGCCCGTGGTGGCCATTACAGAGTCACGTATGCGTGGGAGAGAGCGCACGCGGCTGCAATGTTAAAGGGCTCTATGGGGAACTACAAATCCCAGCAGCCCCAGGGGCTGGAGCACAGGTGACTCACAGCAGCCAAGAGAGTTACTAGACCCCTGCTGACAGGATATAGATACTGCAGACAGGGACCATGCTAGTCAGTAGGAGCTGGGACACAGAGATGGGAAGGTGTATTTTTGCAGGGAGGCAAGTAGCCTCTGCACTAGGCCAGAAGTCTCCCCTTAGGCCCCAGCTAGGCCCTACTCACTCTCAGCTTGTGGCTGTTACAGGGACGCTCCCTAGGATAGGGACAGGGTCCTGTAGAGCAGCTTAAGTGAGGGTCACAGCCAGGAAGTGTTATAGCCTGGCCTTTGCTGTGAAGGTGAATCATCCTCTGTGGTAGCAGAGGCATAGACTGTTAAGTGGTGGATCACTCCATGCGGGAGCCATCCATCACAGAGGCGGACGCGATGTGGGATCATCCTTCTGGAAAGGGATCCCAAGTACAGATCATCTGCGTGCCAGGGTGTGGACACACCTGGCAGGTACAGTCAAGTCACCAAGTGCACCAAATTCATCTCATCTTAGTGGGCAGTGGTGTCTCACACTTGGGTGGGAGGGGGACTCTTGGTATAAGAGTCCCCCTCCCACCCAAGTGTGAGACACCACTGCCCACTAAGATGAGATGAATTTGGTGCACTTGGTGACTTGACTGTACCTGCCAGGTGTGTCCACACCCTGGCACGCAGATGATCTGTACTTGGGATCCCTTTCCAGAAGGATGATCTCACACTGATGAGACCCATCAAGGTCGAAACGACTGTCTGTGGGTGGTTTTCTGGGTATGCACCTTAACCCTGGCTGTGCTCAAAGCTGTGACCATGCAGCAAGCTTAAGCCTATAGGGAACCATGTTAAAAATTGTTATTGAGGCAAAAAGTGACGCTGTGTGCTCATTTGCATGTCATTTCTCAGAATCCCTTGCTGCAGTGGACGTGTTGTATGCTGGGTGATAATGGGGAAAGGCAGGGTTGCAGACCTGCCTAAGACATGCAGATGAGCATACAGTTGTATTTGCATATTTGCTTTCCTGTGGAGGGTTTTTGTCACTTTTTTTACTCACCATAACTTAACTCAGTATTATGGTATGTATATATATATATATATAAAACGGTTTTTCTGGACCCACCTGACCCACCCAATCTCAGATTGGCCCCTGTGGTCTAACCCAGCGGTGCGCAAACTGTGGGGCGCGACCCCCAGGGGGGGCGCGACACTGCCGACGGGGGGCGCGGGGTTTACAGAGGCCCCGCGCGCTTCCCGAAGGCACTTAAATTAAGTGCCGGGGGAGCTGCAGGGCCTCTGTAAACCTAACTTACCGTGGCTCTGGCGGCTTCCTCCCTGTGTCGCCATGGCAACGCGGCGTCAAAATGACGCTGCGAGGTCATGTGACGTCACGTTGCTATGGCAACGTGACATCATTACGCCGGAGCGCGGGTAAGTTGGGGTTGGGAGGGGGGCGCGGGAGTGAGGGGACAGCCGGCAGGGGGGCGCAGGGAAAAAAGTTTGCGCCCCCCTGGTCTAACCGGTCCCCATTACATGGATGTGTCTTGTGGTGCACCTGTTGGCTACAGGACTCCTGATTCTCCCGCATGATGTTGGTGGGGATATCAGCAAGACAGGCACTTGAGGTAGTGTGTTTGAGTCCTACCTACATCCAGTGCAGCGCCTCCACCTCATCAGGATCTCTGCGTCCGCAGGGAGATGGTTCTGATGAGGACCTCCTCTGTGGTGCCCCTTGCTGTGCAATTACTCCACACATACACAGCAAGGTTTTGTTGAACATGGGCATTTTATTGACATGATAGGCAAACTGCCCCTCGCAGCGATCAGCTTAGCCGCTCATTCTTGCAACGCCCATCCCTTCAGAAGGTCTTCCCTCCTAATGGTGTTGAGTCACCTCTCCCCTCAGGGAGATCCCCACCTGTGCCAGGTCCCTGAACACAGTGTAGACACTATCAGTGTGCCTGCCAGCGTTACTGCTGCAGACTTTGACGAACCTTGAACTGCTTACTATAGAACCACACTCTTGAACTTCTATATCTTCTCTCCTTTAGACAGTGCTGTGTCTTATATAGACTCAGGAAATAGCCACACCTCTTATGTCACTAACAGTGGACTCAGAGCATGTTACCACTCCCCTTGAGTACATATGACACCTCACCAGGGTGTGAGGGCAAACCTCCATGATTGATGCTGGCAATCCTGTATACTTACCAGGTTTACTGCCACCATGAGGAAGAACTGTATACCATTTTTAAACATGGCTACATATATATTGTGATGCCGTCACTGCCCTCTAAGGGCTAGAATGGGGCAGTTGTGGGACTTTACAGCTCTCATAGAGTTAATCCTCCTGGAAAGGTCTGTTCAGCTGCTAGTTAATGAGCTAATTAGCCTAGCTTGTATAATCAGGAAGTGATACAGAGACTCCCCCCCCCCATACTGCCAGAGACACACTGTTGAGAGTGAGAGGCGCTGCTGCTATACTGATCTGAAGACACACACAGACAGCCCTGTGAGAGACTGAAAGGAGACCTGCTGCAGGTACACTGGGTAAAGTAGGGAAAGAGTTTAGTTCTCCCACGATTAGTTAGGGACTAAGCAAGATTAGTCAGTACTCCTGGAAGGAGTTAGGTCTTTCTTTTGTTTCTGTTTTGTGTTAGGAGTTAACCCTGTACCTGCTTTGTACCCTGTAAATAAACCCCTGCTTAGAAAGTACAGTGTTTCCTGCTTTTGATCTGGACAAAAGATCTGACGCTGGGACTGAGACATCACAATTGGTGGAAAATGCGGGCAGTCCACAAGGCAGTGAAAGTGGAAAATGGAGGAATTTCTGACCTCGCTTCAGTACAAACAAACAGAAAATGCTGCTATCCTAATGCGGGGTTTGCAGCAATTGGCAAAGACCCAAGAGGAGATGTCAAAATCCTATAATGAGTTTACAACAGATGACAGTCACAAACTGAAAGTACTGCGGCGTTAGTACAGCAGATGGCGCTGTCCCTACATCAGACGCTAAAAGACGAGCAACACGAGGCGCAACTTCGCCTACAAGTGAAAAGAAAAATTATCAATAGTGGCGCTCAATTTATCCGTGTGCAACAGAATATTATCAGTGCAATAGTGAAAAGCAATAAATGATATACAAACATATTTGATGAATGCTGCTGTGACCCAGTGGGGGATTGCTCTCTCAATCCCGTGTGGAGTGGTTGAAGTGATGATCGTTGGGAAGCGCAAACATGTGAAGACAGAAAATAATATTCTGATAGTGCAATATTGTTTAGATAATAAAAGTGAGGATGTCTTCTTAAAGTCTATATTTAGAATACTCACAAGTGTGAGGATGGATGTATGTACGTAATGGTATCTTTAGGTGATGATCCGCCAGTACGGTGGGGGTAGGTTTTTGCCTCAATGGAAGTATGCACTCAGGTACCTTTGATAATGAACAAAAGAACCGGACATAGTGCAGACTGTATACAAATTTATAAAAGGTAAGTATAATGCAATGCACTCACATGGTTATAGATAGTAACACGCATTTAGATCTCACAAAGGGATCACGGCTGCAGGATGAATGAACTCTCTGCTTCCCCTGGAGTCAGCCTGTCTTTGTGGCGTGCGTCTCACGGATGCGTCTCAGCGATACCGGAAGTGACGTTAGCAGGATCCACGGGTTCCGGTCGGCTGTAGGATTCGTCTGTCAGCGTCACTCTACGCGTTTCACCTTCCTTGGTTTCATCAGGAGTGTCGATGACTAGATGTTGAGGACTTATATACTCTAAACTCTCATCTAATAGGTAGTTGGCTAATTAGGTGATCATTATTAAAGTGATACAATGAATGAGTTTGCTAAGAATAGTCGATAACAGGATATATTATCTCCACATCGCATATATGTGGAGCTCAAATTTAGACAATCTGACCATTTATTAAAAACAAAATATCATCATAAAAAAATCTAAGAAGGGAACAAAAAACTGTAGTTAGGTCACACATTTAAAGAAATGCATTACAGGAACGGTTTAATGTCAAAATCTAGATTTAAACCTAAGGGGGATGTGGTTTGGCGTTCGAACATCCAATATAATTCCCTCTTTATGAGAGCTGAGTTTCTATTATCCCCTCTCCAGTGAGGCATAACTTGTTCTATTGCTTTAAATGAAAGACCTTGGGGGTTAGAATGATGAAATAGTAAGAAATGATTTGATACACTTTGAGTAGTGAGTTTCTTTTTAATATTGCCAAGGTCTTCTAGTATACGAGTTCTGAGGGGACGTATAGTCTTACCTATGTATTGTAGACCGCAGTTACACTCTAAGAGGTAAACGACATAATTAGATCTACAATTTAAATGTTGTTTGATTTTATATGATTTTTTTGTGGTAGTAGACATAAAGCTATTTCCTATTTTGGAGCTATAATAGCAGGCAGTACACGCTTTACAATTAAAGAAGCCTTTGGGAGGGTCTAGCCAGGTAGAGTGGTTGGCCACAGGTTGTCTCCTAATGGCACTAGGGGCCAACTTATTTTTAATATTTGGGGCCTTTTTGTAGACCATCTGCACTCTGGTAGATGTGTGCCCAAGATTGTCAAAGACTGTGCGGTGATATCAAGCCCGTTGAGGCACTTCTATTCATTGCTTTTAACTTACAGAAACACTGCGAGTACATTTCTGTTCATGCGAGGTTGTGTTATTAAAGTTTAGACGATATTGCGCAATCCAACGTCTTTTTATCCCATGGTTTGGAGATCTTAATATAGGAGCACTGAAGCAGATCCTGAAACACTCTATGTGAAAGAGGGTCCTTTTCTCAATATCCATCTTAACCAGGGAAATCACGTGGGGTTCGTGCCACCCTGGAGAAGATTGGATTCAGAGGGCTCACCATACAGTTTCTCTCCACCGCACGCTATCTTCCCATTTCTAGTAAGTAGGCAATCCTTTGGGACATCCACACAGGAGGGCTTCATTGCTAAAACGTTACTGCGCAATGTCTTGTCCCCGTTTTTTGTCTCATTGAATAGGATAGCTGTTGCTACAAAGACGAACTTACATTACATATAGAGGACTGAGACTATTTCAGCTTTGTCATCACTAAGAAGAAAGGACATTTTTCCTTCAACAACCACCATTGATATATCCTTTTAGGACTTATTGTTTATCAATTGTATATTTTTGTATATTCACTTAACACATGCGCCAGGGTTTCTTCCTATTATTTGTATCACGCACTTGTTTTTGGTGACTATTTGAGCTAGTCCCCACAATAGGTAACCGGGCAGCTTTATCAAAGTGATTTTTATTGTCACTTTCATAGTCACCTTTGTGCACTGCACTGTCATATTGTTTGATCTAGCGCTATTTATAGTATCACTTGTATTTGTATCCTAGTACTGGTCACAAAGCCAGACTGTCCGGACCGTGCAAAGTCTGGTACCCCTTCATAGGGGCAACACTCTCCAGCTGTGAGGCTGGTCACCTGTGTGAGACTGGCACACACAAAGGAGCCATGTACAGCAAACCAGCCGGTCCAGCGAGAAGCGCCGACAGAGGATCCTGCACCTACAGATTATGGTACAGCAGCGGAGATGGAGGGACCTCAGATTGCGCCGGTCGGCAGAAGCATTTGTGCACCGTGACCATTGGAGGTCACCAAGCAGCTGGCTTGCTCGACTCTGTAGAGGGAGAAAGGGGGTGGCCCGGTATTAAAGGGGTTGCACCCCATTTGGCCATCCCCTGACCTCACCAGGGAGACAAGGGGTTAACTGGGCTGAGGTCCAGAAATGTGATGTAACCCTTGTTATGACATGAAAATGTGTATTCCCTTGTTCCCATGCTTTATTGTAAAATCTGGTTTAATCAGTGTCTGCATCACACACACACTAGGATCCATCCGGGAGAACAAGGGTTAATAGTTGTTTAGTGATTATAGCCCTTTGTGTAATTTTCCCGCCTTTTCAGGCACCATTTTGCAGGATCCCATAGGCCGCAATTGGGGCTCCATGTGTTTCAATGGCGAATCTTGCTGTTTGGGTCCTGTTTCCTGAGAAGACCAGCAGATGGCGTCCGAGAGGAGGAGCGGCGGTTTCCCATTGTAAGTCAATGGGCCCATTGACTTCAATGGAGAATCCTCGAAAGAGCTTTCCAGGAACGAGTTGGCTGCCGTCCAAACCGCTAAACCGCAAAGCGGATACATTTTCAATAGGAGAGCTATGATCACTTAACAGTCAAGTTCAACGACAAGTGGCGTGGGAATAAACAGTTCTAGAGCACATAGAAATAAAATAATTTTTGCCCCTAGTTCCTAGACCTCCCCCCACTCGACCACAACCGGGTTCCCGTATCCTGGACCCCCGAGAAGGGTCGAACTGAGAAGAGCGGGTCACGCCATAGGTTCCAATGGCGGCGGCAGAAACGGCTCAGGAAAACAGCTAAGTGTCAAAAGCTGAAATTTGGGAATCCATAGCTCGGTTCCGGAGGGCCCAGAGGATCAGGGTTTGGGGTATCTGTAGTCACTGCTCCGGCATCGCTGCAGAACCATCCTTGACCCTCTTGGACCAACCCGACGGAGTATGGACACCCTTGAAAGTTTTGGACTTTTCCCATAGGCTCCTATGGCGGCCAATCTCCATTGACCGGCTATGGCGGAAAACCCCCATTGACTTCAACGGCGGCGTCGCCCCGTTGAAAGTCTATGGCGGCGGATTCCCATAGCCGCCAACGGCGGCAGTTTGCCATTGAAAGTCTATGGTGGCGAAGCCCGTTGTTTTCAATGGGGATTTAGTGAAAAACCGTGATTTAATTTACAGCGGAGATTTTTGTATTAAAATGAGAAACGGTTTTAAGTGTATTTGTGTATCTCCGGTTCCGAAGGTCGTAGCAAGTCGCAAATTGGACCATAGGGTGTCCCAGTTCCAGCATTGAGAACTGGGAAGTTTGGACCTGCTGGACCCAACGGAACCGGATATTTGAATATGTTTGTGTTTTATCCTTCATACTGTGTTCCAAGGTATGGGTAAAACCCAGAGGAAATTCCTTTGCATACCAGGGTAGCATATGGCCAGAGAGGCGACCCAATGTCTAGGACTTAAGTATTGTTCAAAGGAGTTTGTCACCTCCACTGTTTACATGAGGGCAGAGATTACTCAAACCAGAGCAGTCTTTAAGTGTCCCATTTAACACCTTACAACAAAGAATATCCTGCCAGGAATCCAATCTGGTAGACTAGCTGGCATTCCTGATGCAGATGAGGGGCTACAGAAATGAGACCCCAGAGCTCTAATGTGCATGTACCAGCTAGCAGGGGGGCATGTATCAAAATGTGTTCCCACGTTAATGACTGGCTAGAGGTAATTGAAGACCAATCACCTGTACTTAATGTTAAGGATAGGGTACAAAAGGTTTATAAACTGTTGTCCACCCTTTATCCTTTGTCTTCTGATATCATCTGATTGTTACCTAATTGCGAGAGAATTGCTATGCTACATACTTCTCATCCCCCAACCCCAAAGTAAGTGTACTTCTTGTCTGATACTGTATTATTCGTGTGTTCACCTATCCAAAGGAATAAATATACTTTATTATATCTAAGCCTCGTTCAGTTCAAACCCAGTTATTTGTGTAAATTACAACCTGTGATAAGCTATCGTCAGACTCCGGTGCTACTGTTACCCTGGTCTGACCTGATATGGTCCGGCCAGAGGATTAACCGGGGCGATGTGTCTATATGTCCCCGGGAATCTGACATGACTCCTGGCTACATTTTTGGGGTGGCAAGCAATTCTGGACCCCGGTTACCTAGGCACAATCCGACAACACCACAAAACCCCCCTTGAAACTCATAGCCTGAGATCTCCACTGGTTAGCACTCCTGGAAAGGTAAAACACACAAATTCTTTATTGCCATACAGTTACATTCATTGCACATGGTACAATACACAGGTTGAAGAGCTGAAAATATACAACCAGAAATAGGGCTCAGAGGTAACCAGCCGGGCATAATACTGTACCTTTATAGATGGCCTGGTTACCCCTTCACAATCACAGAGGGGTAATGGGTTAACTATTGAAGCCACTGGAATAGGTCTGCCTGGGGCTGTGGCTGTTAGGTAGGTTATAAATAGCAGCCTAGGCCATAGGACATCCTGTTAACATAGTTAGATACTAGAAGAGTACTAGGGAGCTGCTAAGCAACACACCATACCCCCTTTCTCCTCCCTGGATCATAATGCTCAGGTAGGCTGCGTCACAATCCTGGGAAGCCATCCTAAACACTCCAGCAACCCTGTCCCTGGACTGCCACACAGGATCTGACCACCCCGGGGAAACCTGGTGCTGCTGTTAACCAATAGATAGTTTATTTAAAACTCGTTAAGTTGGAGTATTGGCATTCTACATCATAACTGGGCCTGAACACCATGCAGATAATGACAATTAGGCTACAGAAATAGTATTTTCAATGAGTTCCTGTCCCGAAGGTCTTCTGATCTACTTTCAAGGAGATCATGGACTTTCCAATGTCACAAGAAGAGCCAACGCTTGGATTCAAACCAGTTTCACCCACTTCAAAAGCCTGGTCATTTTATTCATGCACATCCCCACCCCTTTACAGAACCAAACAAGGTAACGGGCATGAAAGAGAAGCGAGGGGACAGGTCCGGCTCAGCACACCGTGGCATCACGTCGTTGCACCACGCCGTGGCTTCACAAGGGGAGGAAATGACAAGCTGACTTTGTGAATAGTTATTTGGAAATACAAGCTGTTAAAAGGCCTCAGTCACCCAAATGTAACCCTTTAAACACGTCACTGGTTCTTTTTAGTGCTCAGATGGACAGCACCCAGCCTGTGGAAGTTCATGTGTAGTCCTCCTTTGTGACTTATTTCAGTTAAGGGGTTAACGGTGTGGGCTCACTCAGACTGAGGCCTCATTGTGAGTCCTGTAAATAGGTTTGTGTGTAAAATATATCCTGTCACTGTTTTGTTTGTGCTCCTTTAAGTAAGTGCCAGCAGTATGGGTCAGAGACTGTTCTCACTACTGAATAGGAGGAACCATGCGTCCAGTAAGGAGTTCTCAGTGTTAGTAACTCCAGAGTGTGTTTGGATCGGCTGAACCAGAAGGTCCCAGGTGCAATCCTGGTCACATAGGTATGGAAGAAGTATGCGGTACACAGCAGCGGGTTCTTAATTCAGCAACCGGAAGTGTGTTCCAGAGAGGTCCATTTAACATGAGGCGTCACTAACTATGCAAGAGGCCGCCAATTTAACCCTTACTGTGGGTAACAAGCTGAGTGCCTTTCTAGCGCAGGAATTAGAGCTACAAGGGGGAGAAGCACAGAGTAACTATTATTGGCCATGAGTTGCGTGTGAAGTATGTAAATCGGGGACGGTTTTAGTATTTTGCCACATTAAGAACTACCCATTTTGCCGCCCTGGCCTCATTCTCCTGCAGCGTCACCCTCCTCCTTCTGCAGGTGGCACGTTTCCATGACATCGGGGTTCCATGTGACGTCACGGCAATGTCATTTGATGCCGTGACACTGCAGAATGAGGTAAGAGACCTTTAGAGGCCCTGCCCTCTCCCCGGCAAACAGTTTAATTGTGGGGGAAAGAGAGTGGCCTCTGTGACCGCTGCACAGGCCGCCCCAAAATTGGCTGCTTATGCCTAAATACGGGCCTGATGTCACCATCTGTGCCGCATTATTGACGGATGTCCAATAAAGCGCTATATGTTTCATATAAGTTCCTGGCGCCCATCTTTATTCTATCTGCATATTCACACCCAGCCTGCACTGACCCAGCACCCTGACCAGGTCTGAGAGACTGAGCCCAGCCTGCACCCAGTACCCTGACCAGGTCTGAGAGACTGAGCCCAGCCTGCACTGACCCAGCACCCTGACCAGGTCTGAGAGACTGAGCCCAACCTGCCCCCAGCACCCTGACCTGGTCTGAGAGACTGAGCCCAGCCTGCACCGACCCAGCACCCTGACCAGGTCTGAGAGACTGAGCCCACGCAGCACTAACCCAGCACCCTGACCAGGTCTGAGAGGCTGAGCCCAACCTGCACCCAGCACCCTGAGCAGGTCTGAGAGACTGAGCCCAGCCTGCACTGACCCAGAACCCTGAGCATGTCTGAGAGACTGAGCCCAGCCTGCACCCAGCACCCTGACCAGGTCTGAGAGACTGAGCCCAGCCTGCACCTACCCAGCACCCTGACCAGGTATGAGAGACTGAGCCCAGCCTGCACCCAGCACCCTGAGCAGGTCTGAGAGACTGAGCCCAGCCTGCACCTACCCAGCACCCTGACCAAGTCTGAGAGACGGAGCCCAGCCTGCACTGACCCAGCACCCTGACCAGGTCTGAGACTGAGCCCAACCTGCCCCCAGCACCCTGACCTGGTCTGAGAGACTGAGCCCAGCCTGCACCGACCCAGCACCCTGACCAGGTCTGAGAGACTGAGCCCACCCAGCACTGACTCAGCACCCTGACCAGGTCTGAGAGACTGAGCCCACCCAGCACTGACTCAGCACCCTGACCAGGTCTGAGAGGCTGAGCCCACGCAGCACTAACCCAGCACCCTGACCAGGTCTGAGAGGCTGAGCCCAACCTGCACCCAGCACCCTGAGCAGGTCTGAGAGGCTGAGCCCAGCCTGCACTGACCCAGAACCCTGAGCAGGTCTGAGAGACTGAGCCCAACCTGCACCCAGCACCCTGAGCAGGTCTGAGAGACTGAGCCCAGCCTGCACTGACCCAGAACCCTGAGCAGGTCTGAGAGACTGAGCCCAACCTGCACCCAGCACCCTGAGCAGGTCTGAGAGACTGAGCCCAGCCTGCACCTACCCAGCACCCTGACCAGGTATGAGAGACTGAGCCCAGCCTGTACCCAGCACCCTGAGCAGGACTGAGAGACTGAGCCCAGCCTGCACCCAGCACCCTGACCAGGTCTGAGAGACTGTATATATTTGAACTTGACATAAACTCCTTTAGAGTCGGACGAGGAGTGTTACATAAGTATCATCCTTTGCTGTCTCTGTCTAGCACCACCCATCCTGATTCTGTGCTCCAACTCTCCTATCTCCACTGTCTACTGAAACATCTGGCAGTATAGATACAGTATGGCACTCACCTTTTATTACTATGCAGTAGCTGCCACACTCCACCAGATGGCATTAGAGTCTTACACAGCAGCCTATCTCCTAGAGACGCATGAGGATGGACACACAAACAGTTACACTGTAGCAAGCTGCTTTCCCTGTATTAAATGTTCAGCTCCAGCGGGGTGATGGGAAGGAACGTCATTGATGCTCCCCTAGTCATCATTTCCCAGGGTACCAAGGACCTCCCACAAACATATGTTTAGAGGTGCAGTCCCACCTAGGACCAAAGTGAACTCGTGCCATGTTGTATTGTATGTCTTTATTTATATAGCGCCATTAATGTACATAGCTCTTCACAGTAGTAATACATGTTGTAATCATATAAATAACAAATAATATAAATAACAGGTCATGGGAATAAGTGCTTCAGACATAAAAGTAACATTAAGGAAGAGGAGTCCCTGCTCCGAGGAGCTTACAATCTAATTGGTAGGTGGGGGAACGTATAGAGACTGTCGGTGGGAATTCAGGTAAGTGCGTCTGCAGGGGGCCAAGCTTTATGTATCATGTGTTCAGAATATCCACAGTGCTATTCATATGTTTCTTTAAGCAAGGGTGTCTTAAGGTGGGTCTTAAAGGTGGAGAGAGAGGGTGCTAGTCGGGTATTGAGGGGAAGGGCATTCCAGAGGTGCGGGGCAAAAAGTGAGAAAGATTTAAGGCGGGAGAGAGCTTTAGATACAGAGGAGGTAGAGAGAAGACATCCTTGAGAAGAACGCAAGAGTCGGGATGGTGCATAGCGAGAAATTAGGGCTGAGATGTAAGGAGGGGCAGAAGAGTGTAAAACTTTAAAAGTGAGGAGAAGAATAGAGTGAGATGCGGGATTTGATCGGAAGCCAGGAGAGGGATTTCATGAGGGGAGACACTGAGACAGATCTAGGAAAGAGTAGCGTGATTCTGGCAGCAGCGTTAAGGATAGATTGTAGGGGAGACAGGTGAGAGGCAGGAAGGCCGGACGGCAGGAGGTTACAGTAATCAAGACGGGAGAGAATGAGGACCTGAGTCAGAGTTTTAGCAGTCGAGCAACAGAGGAAAGGGCGTATCTTTGTGATATTGGGAGGAAAAAGCGGCAGGTTTTAGAAATGTTTTGAATGTGAGGGGCGAATGTGAGAGAGGAGTCGAGTGTGACCCCTAGGCAGCGTGCTTGGGCTACTGGGTGAATGATCGTAGTTCCAACAGTAATGTGGAAGGAGGTAGTAGGGCCAGGTTTGGGAGGAAGTATGAGGAGCTCTGTTTTTGCCATGTTAAGTTTCAGTCGGCAGATGTTAATTAGCTCAAATCCAAACCTTTGGCAAATGACAGTTTTCTCAGCCTGTCATATTTCTTTGGTGTTTGTCTCCTCTTCAATACCCGTTTATTTCCATTCTCTGGCCGGGTACCTTTCTAACGGGGTGTATGCGGCCATTAAACAGCCACGGAGCAAAATCTTGGAAATCAATGAGTTAAAAATAAAATCTCACACGTTTGAGAGTTATATGTTTGTAAACACTGCAAATTGAGAGTTGTATTAGAGCACGGTGGATTCGGTGCAGGTCCTGATACCTTTTACTGGACCAACATCTGAGTTTTTCATAAATTACATTTTATTGTACAGAACCTCAAAGGTCTCTTCTTCAAGTTTACTGACACTTTTCAGCTGTACTTTGTGCTCCTAAGTAAATCTTAAATGATCTTATTATTGGGGTGGATAAAATAAGATTAATACATGAAAATGTTCAACATTTCCAACCCATTAACAGCCTCTTCCCTTCAATGGGTTAAGTCTTGGTGATCATGTCTGTGCATCCCATTGTAGGGGTTATGTATTAAGCTGCAATCCGTGCGCTCGGGTCCCAAGTGGGACTGACCCGTTATAGGCCTCGGTGCCCGAGGCGGGGGCTCCCCAGGGAGAGATACAGAGAGATTGCAGGAGGAGGCCCCGGTATGAGCAGGGACAGGAGCACAGGTAATCACTGTGTGTGCAACAGGCCCCCGGAGGGAACACCTGTCAGGGGAAGTCAGGGAGAAAATAACACAGCACAGATACAGCGTGTGGGCAAGCTTAACATGCATGCTGGTGGGGGAGGTAGGGGGGCAAGAAGAAACCAACGGGGAAAGGGGGAGTGCAGGAGAGAGGGGTGGGGGAGTGAGGGTGTAGGAGAGAGTGAGGGATGGGGGAGTGAGGGTGTTGGGTGAGTGAGGGATGGGGGAGTGGGAGTTTGTGAGGGAGGAGTGGGTGAGTGAGGGGTGGAGGAGTGGGAGTTGGTGAGTGAGGAGTGGGAGTTGGTGAGTGAGGGTTGGAGTGAGTGAGGGGTGGAGGAGTGGTGAGTGAGTTGTGGTGAGTGAGGGGTGGAGGAGTGGTGAGTGAGTTGTGGTGAGTGAGGGGTGGAAGAGTGGTGAGTGAGGGGTGGAGGAGTGGTTAGTGAGGGGTGGAGGAGTGGGTGGGTGAGGGGTGGAGGAGGATTGGTGAGTGGGTGAGTGAGGGGTGGAGTGAGTGAGGGGTGGAGTGAGGGGTGGAGGAGTGGGTGAGTGAGGGGTGGAGGAGTGGGTGGGTGAGGGGTGGAGGAGGATTGGTGAGTGGGTGGGTGAGGGGTGGAGTGAGTGAGGGGTGGAGGGGTGGGTGAGTGAGGGGTGGAGGAGTGGTGAGTTAGGGATGGAGAAGTGGTGAGTGAGTTGTGGTGAGTGAGGGGTGGAGGAGTGGTGAGGAGTGGGTGAGTGAGGGGTTGAGGAGTGGTGAGTGAGGGGTGGAGTGAGTGAGGGGTGGAGTGAGTGAGGGGTGGAGGAGTGGTGAGTGAGGGGTGGAGGAGTGGGTGGGTGAGGGGTGGAGGAGGATTGGTGAGTGGGTAGGTGAGGGGTGGAGTGAGCGAGGGGTGGGTGAGTGGGGCAGTGCCACACGACTGACAAGTGACAAAGCCGTCAGGGAAAGAAACTCAGAAACAGTATCCGCACTCAAACTGCGTTATACAAAAGTGATATATTCCAACATTGCATTCTGTACTGCAGGCCAAATCTCAGAATAATAACAATACAACATACAGTACAGAACAGCACCTCAGGGTGTCTCAGGCTCCGGCCTTGTTGTACTGTTTGGCACAATGCGGTATTATATATTGTTGTTATTCTGCGCTTTTTATACCACTTTCTAGCTTTGCAATAATTAAATATATACCTGTTTGTTTCTCATATTTTGAGTGCAGACTTTTGGGACCGAGTTCCTTTCTCAGCAGTCAGTGGGGCCCCATTTTAATGTGGGGGGGGTGGGGGGGGCGTGGCCGGGGATTTGCGTGGGCGTGGCCATTACGTCACGCGGCTGGTTCGCCCTCATTGGGTGAACCGCCGGCGGGGGCGTGGCCAAATCAATTTCATAGAGTTGAAAAAACCTTGCAGCACGGCGCGGCTGCACGTTCAGCGTGACGGTGCGTACTGGGCCCTTCCCCATTGAGGGGCGGTGCTTACACGCACAGCGCACGCCGAGCCGTGCGCTGTGGCAGTGACTGGGACCGCAGCCTTCGGCTTCAAGCAGCTGCTCAGGTGATCATAATTCCCTTCGTGCAGCATTGAAGGGGTTAAAAAACATGTACCAGTTCTGTGCCTGATTTAGGGTTTCCCGGTGTCCCGTATATATGGGATTGTCCCGTTATCCCGCTAAAGTCTGTCGGGACGCATCATTGTCCCGTATATTAGCGCTTTGACGGGAAATGTCTGATCTTAAAATGACTGTAATGAAATCAGCCGTAAGAACGTAATAGATTTCTACTTGTGTAATAATTATCTTTTCCCATAGATGTCGCTGAATTAAATGACCAAATTATTAAAATAACAAAGTTAGGACACTGCCTGGTCATCTCATAACACCATGAAACCCACCCTATAGGCGTTACTTTTTCTCACATCCCTATAAGTGTTACTTTTTCTCCCACCCCTATAGGCGTTACTTTTTCTCCCACCCCTATAGGCGTTACTTTTTCTCCCACCCCTATAGGCGTTACTTTTTCTCCCACCCCTATAGGCGTTACTTTTTTTCTCACCCTATAGGCATCACTTTTTTTCTCACCCTATAGGCGTTACCTTTTCTCCCACCCCTATAGGCGTTACTCAGCGCGCGTCTTTCCCCGTCCCGCCAAGCGCAGAGAGGATAAAAACAGAAGGACATAGCGCTCACGCGGGAGATACCAGTCAGCGCGAGGCGTGTGCAAATCATTCATCCCTGATTATGGCGTCACACTTCCGTGCTGGATTTCGGCATCCCGCATTATAAACGCGTAAACGTGGGAACCCTCCCCTGACTTCCACCCTATGGCTGTGATTCTATATGTGCCGATGTGGCATATTGACTTCAGTGGCGAATTTCAGTAAAAAAAAAATGCCAATTTTGCCCTGAAGACGCACAATCTTTGTGCTGAAGACGCACAATCTTTGTGCTGAAGACGCACAATCTTTGTGCTGAAGACGCACAATCTTTGTGCTGAAGACCCCCCAGAAAGCCCTACCTATGCAATCCTTCTCTGCTGGCGCGTGGCAGTGAAGGGGTTAAAACCCCACCATGTGACCCAGCAGGTTTGTAACAGAAAAGTAATGGCGCGCTTTCTGCCCTGCGCCACCGCACTGGACCTGGGAGCTCACACTCTTTGCCGCTGTAAGGCAGGGAGTGCTGGTGCCGGATGGCCCGTCGGTGTCATCATCCCATCACACCTGGGTGGCAGGAGACGGGCATGGAGCGTGGCAGCATCTCACTGGCTGCTGTCACCCGGCACTTATCAGACGCGGCTCCCCCGGGCAGACGCTGTATCCGTACACACCAGGGATCCGTGTCATTATCACCGTGAGCTTTCCGAGAGCCGACTCCACCGCTCCCCGCTCCCAGGGACTCAGGTAAGGGGATCCTTTTATTATAAAAGGGGGGGTTAACCCCTTCCGCGCCAGAGACGCAGCCAGCGCATGGCGCCTGCCGGACCCTCGTGCCTGGAAACAAACTGATAAACTTATGAGGTTTCTATTTCATTAAGTCTGGGTGCAAAATGTGGGCAGGGGCCGTGCAAGGAATAGCACCGGGTTTATAGGTGTGTGCGTGTGTTTGTGCGCGTGTGCGTGTGTTTGTGCGTGTGTGTGTGTGCGTATGTGCGTGTGCGTGTGTTTGTGCGTGTGTGTGTGTGCGTATGTGCGTGTGCGTGTGTTTGTGCGCGCACGTGTGTGCGTGATCCCAAATGGTAACTCTATGGGAATAAGGCAGTAAGCCAAATACTGTAGGTGTCAGTGCAGCGTCCCGTTGGTTAGATCAGGGGTGCGAGAATTTGGGGGGCGGGGCGCGGCGGTTACAGGGGTCCGCCGCTCTTCCCCAAAGATTTGAATTAAATGCCGGGGAGTGCGCGAGGCCTCTGTAACTCGCTTATCTTCTCTCCGAGGGCTTCGGGTGTCATCGCCATGACAACGCAGCGTCAAAATGATGCCTTGGGGTCATGTGACATCACTCATTTGACGCAGGATACCAAGTAGGGGGGGGGGGGGGGCATTGGGGCTGAGCAGGCAGGGGGGCGCGGGGCCAAACGTGTGCGCACCGTGGGGCTTCATCTTCATCACTGGCACATACAGAGATCATGTTTAGAGGGTGAGTAGGGGGGGGGAGTGGGTGAGTAGGGGGTGAGTAGGGGGGGTGGGTGAGTAGGGGGGTGGGTGAGTAGGGGGGGTGGGGGGAGTGGGCGAGTAGAGGGTGGGCGAGTAGGGGGAGCAGGGGGGGTGGGTGAGCAAGGGGGTGGGTGAGCAGTGGGGGGGTGGGTGAGTAGGGGGGCTGGGTGAGTAGGAGGGGTGGGTGAGTAGGGTGGGTGAGTAGGGGGAGCAGGGGGGGGTGGGTGAGTAGGGGGGCTGGTGAGTAGGGGGGCTGGTGAGTAGGGGGGCTGGGTGAGTAGGGTGGGGTGGGTGAGTAGGGGGTGTGGGGGGAGTGGGTGAGTAGGGGGAGCAGGGGGGGTGGGAGAGCCGGGTGGGGTGGGGGAGCAGGGGGTGGGTGAGTAGGGGGGCTGGGTGAGTAGGAGGGCTGGGTGAGTAGGGTGTCTGGGTGAGTAGGGGGGCTGGGTGAGCAGTAGGGGAGATGAGCAGTGGGGGGGAGTGGGTGAGTAGGGGGTGTGGGGGAGTGGGTGAGCAGGGGGGGTGGGTGAGCAGGGGTGTGGGTGAGCAGGGGTGTGGGTGAGCTAGGGGGGGTGGGTGAGCTAGGGGGGGTGGGTGAACAGCGGGGGTGTGGGTGAGCAGCGTGGGGGGGGGGGTGAGCAGGGGGGGTGGGTGTGGAGGGGGAGTGGGTGAGGAGGGGGAGTGGGTGAGCAGGGGGGGTCAGAAAAGTCAAATATTTTATATGCACAATGTTTAACCCCTTCCCTGCCAGAGCGGTCAGCAAAGCATTGCAGAGCTATATATTAACACGCAGAGCAATGTGTTGCAGAGCTATATATTAACACGCAGAGCAATGTGTTGCAGAGCTATATATTAACACGCAGAGCAATGTGTTGCAGAGCTATATATTAACACGCAGAGCAATGTGTTGCAGAGCTATATATTAACACGCAGAGCAATGTGTTGCAGAGCTATATATTAACACGCTGAGCAATGCATTGCAGAGAGCTATATATTAACACGCAGAGCAATGCGTTGCAGAGCTATATATTAACATGCAGAGCAACGTGTTGCAGAGCTATATATTAACACGCAGAGCAACGTGTTGCAGAGCTATATATTAACACGCAGAGCAACGTGTTGCAGAGCTATATATTAACACGCAGAGCAATGCGTTGCAGAGCTATATATTAACATACAGAGCAATGCGTTGCAGAGCTATATATTAACATGCAGAGCAAAGCGTTGCAGAGCTATATATTAACATGCAGAGCAATGCATTGCAGAGCTATATATTAACACGCAGAGCAATGCGTTGCAGAGCTATATATTAACACGCAGAGCAATGCGTTGCTGAGCTATATATTAACACGCAGAGCAACGCGTTGCTGAGCTACATATTAACACGCAGAGCAATGCATTGCAGAGCTATATATTAACATGCAGAGCAATGCGTTGCAGAGCTATATATTAACATGCAGAGCCATGCGTTGCAGGGCTATATATTAACACGCAGAGGAATGCGTTGCAGGGCTATATATTAACATGCAGAGCAACGCGTTGCTGAGCTATATATTAACATGCAGAGCAATGCGTTGCAGGGCTATATATTAGCATGCAGATCAATGCATTGCAGAGCTATATATTAACATGCAGAGCAATGCGTTGCAGAGCTATATATTAACACGCAGAGCAATGCGTTGCAGAGCTATATATTAACACGCAGAGCACTGCGTTGCAGTGCTATATATTAACACGCAGAGCAATGCGTTGCAGAGCTATATATTAACACACAGAGCAATGCGCTGCAGAGCTATATATTAACACGCAGAGCTATATATTAACAGGCAGAGCAACGCATCGCAGAGCTATATATTAACACAGAGCAATGCGTTGCAGAGCTATATATTAACACAGAGTAATGCGTTGCAGAGCTATATATTAACACACAGAGCAATGCGTTGCAGAGCTATATATTAACACGCAGAGCAATGCGTTGCAGAGCTATATATTAACACGCAGAGCAATGCGTTGCAGAGCTATATATTAACACACAGAGCAATGCGTTGCAGAGCTATATATTAACACGCAGAGCAATGCGTTGCAGAGCTATATATTAACACACAGAGCAATGCGTTGCAGAGCTATATATTAACACGCAGAGCAATGCGTTGCAGAGCTATATATTAACACACAGAGCAATGCGTTGCAGAGCTATATATTAACACGCAGAGCAATGCGTTGCAGAGCTATATATTAACACACAGAGCAATGCGTTGCAGAGCTATATATTAACATGCAGAGCAATGCGTTGCAGAGCTATATATTAACACACAGAGCAATGCGCTGCAGAGCTATATATTAACACGCAGAGCTATATATTAACAGGCAGAGCAACGCATCGCAGAGCTATATATTAACACAGAGCAATGCGTTGCAGAGCTATATATTAACACAGAGTAATGCGTTGCAGAGCTATATATTAACACACAGAGCAATGCGTTGCAGAGCTATATATTAACACACAGAGCAATGCGTTGCAGAGCTATATATTAACACGCAGAGCAATGCGTTGCAGAGCTATATATTAACACGCAGAGCAATGCGTTGCAGAGCTATATATTAACACACAGAGCAATGCGTTGCAGAGCTATATATTAACACGCAGAGCAATGCGTTGCAGAGCTATATATTAACACACAGAGCAATGCGTTGCAGAGCTATATATTAACACGCAGAGCAATGCGTTGCAGAGCTATATATTAACACACAGAGCAATGCGTTGCAGAGCTATATATTAACACGCAGAGCAATGCGTTGCAGAGCTATATATTAACATGCAGAGCAATGCGTTGCAGAGCTATATATTAACACGCAGAGCAATGCGTTGCAGACCCCTCTGCCACCTGTAACTTCTCACCCTCAAATGCCAGCACCTGATGCTCTTTATCCACTGCACTAACACACTAACACACTGATGTACACACACACTAACTCACTGATACACACACACACACACACACACACAAATATACTGATATGCACACATACTAACACACTGATGTGAAGCGCTATGTACACTAATGGCGCTATATAAATAAAGACATACATACATGTACACATTGATGTACACACACTAACGTACGCACACACTAACACACACACACACACACATGTACACACAGCACACACACTAACACACTGATGTACACACACTAAGACAGTTTAGTCGCCTGGACATCTCTCCACCAGGGTAAGCCCCTTACCCCTTCCCCTAAATTCTCCTAATACTAACGTTACTCCCTACCATAAAAACCTTAACCCCGTACCCAAAAACCCTTGACCCTAATCCCTAACCCGTCTCGTTAACCCGCTTCCCTGTACCAGAACACCTGAAATAAACTTCCCTTATTGGCGAGACGGGCGGCGGCCGAGTGTCCTGCGGTGTAGGGTGCGGCGGAGACTTGGTCATGGCGAGACGGGCGGCGGCCGAGTGTCCTGCGGTGTAGGGTGCGGCAGAGACTTGGTCATGGCGAGACGGGCGGCGGCCGAGTGTCCTGCGGTGTAGGGTGCGGTGGAGACTTGGTCATGGCGAGACGGGCGGCGGCCGAGTGTCCTGCGGTGTAGGGTGCGGCGGAGACTTGGTCATGGCGAGACGGGCGGCGGCCGAGTGTCCTGCGGTGTAGGGTGCGGCGGAGACTTGGTCATGGCGAGACGGGCGGCGGCCGAGTGTCCTGCGGTGTAGGGTGCGGCAGAGACTTGGTCATGGCGAGACGGGCGGCGGCCGAGTGTCCTGCGGTGTAGGGTGCGGTGGAGACTTGGTCATGGCGAGACGGGCGGCGGCCGAGTGTCCTGCGGTGTAGGGTGCGGCGGAGACTTGGTCATGGCGAGACGGGCGGCGGCCGAGTGTCCTGCGGTGTAGGGTGCGGTGGAGACTTGGTCCTGGCGAGACGGGCGGCGGCCGAGTGTCCTGCGGTGTAGTGTGCGGCAGAGACTTGGTCATGGCGAGACGGGCGGCGGCCGAGTGTCCTGCGGTGTAGTGTGCGGCAGAGACTTGGTCATGGCGAGACGGGCGGCGGCCGAGTGTCCTGCGGTGTAGTGTGCGGCAGAGACTTGGTCATGGCGAGACGGGCGGCGGCCGAGTGTCCTGCGGTGTAGGGTGCGGCGGAGACTTGGTCATGGCGAGACCGGCGGCCGAGTGTCCTGCGGTGTAGGGTGCGGCGGAGACTTGGTCCTGGCGAGACGGGCGGCGGCCGAGTGTCCTGCGGTGTAGGGTGCGGTGGAGACTTGGTCCTGGCGAGACCGGCGGCCGAGTGTCCTGCGGTGTAGGGTGCGGCGGAGACTTGGTCCTGGCGAGACGGGCGGCCGAGTGTCCTGCGGTGTAGGATGCGGCAGAGACTTGGTCATGGCGAGATGGGCGGCGGCTGAGTGTCCTGCGGTGTAGGGTGCGGCGGAGACTTGGTCCTGGCGAGACGGGCGGAGGCCGAGTGTTCTGCGGTGTAGGGTGCGACGGAGACCTGGTCATGGCGAGACGGGCGGAGGCAGAGTGTCCTGCGGTGTAGGGTGCGGCGGAGACTTGGTCCTGGCGAGACGGGCGGAGGCCGAGTGTCCTGCGGTGTAGGGTGCGGCAGAGATTTGGTCATGGCGAGACCGGCGGCCGAGTGTCCTGCGGTGTAGGGTGCGGCAGAGACTTGGTCATGGCGAGACCGGCGGCCGAGTGTCCTGCGGTGTAGGGTGCGGCAGAGACTTGGTCATGGCGAGACGGGCGGCGGCCGAGTGTCCTGCGGTGTAGGGTGCGGCAGAGACTTGGTCATGGCGAGACGGGCGGCGGCCGAGTGTCCTGCGGTGTAGGGTGCGGCAGAGATTTGGTCATGGCGAGACCGGCGGCCGAGTGTCCTGCGGTGTAGGGTGCGGCAGAGACTTGGTCATGGCGAGACGGGCGGCGGCCGAGTGTCCTGCGGTGTAGGGTGCGGCGGAGACTTGGTCATGGCGAGACGGGCGGAGGCCGAGTGTCCTGCGGTGTAGGGTGCGGCGGAGACTTGGTCATGGCGAGACGGGCGGCCAAGTGTCCTGCGGTGTAGGGTGTGGCGGAGATTTGATCATGGTGAGACGGACGGCAACCAAATGTCTGATTCCGCGCTAACACACCGATGTACACACACAGTACACACAAACACACAGACACTGGTACACATACTGTATAGTACACAGACTAACACACCTAAACACACACAGTACACACACAAAGGAATAGATACACATAGTATACATGATATATAGATTTGCCGTACTCCTGGCAGTGCCTCACCCTGTAATAACCACGGGCTCCTGTCCCCCGTTCTGTGTGTCTTGTAGATGATTATAAATACCCCATACCAATGAAACGTTTAATTGCAGGATAATTGCCGGTGCTGCCGTCTCCTCAGGATGGTGCTGCTGCTCACATCGCTCGTCCTGATACTCATTCTATACCAGGCAGGTGAGTAACCTGCTCCTTCCCGTCACTCTGCTTACGCCTCGTGCTGACACCAGGAGCCAAATCACCCAAACGGACCAGTCCCGGTCTTTATAGCATCAAGCTACATGTATCATTTTATTTATAGAGCCAACAGTGTATACTGCGCCTTACAGAGTTACAATACAAGGTAAATGAATGACAAATAATGGGGAAAAGTGCACAGGTAAGTGACAACATAAGGTAAAGTGAGATCCTGCCCCGATGAGCTTACAATCTAAAGTGTTATGTGGGGAGTCTTACAGACATAGTAGTAAAAGTGCAGCCAGGGGAGGTGAAGGGCAGGTGAAGGGGAGGTGAAGGGCAGGTGAAGGGGAGGTGAAGGAGAGGTGAAGGAGAGGTGAAGGGGAGGTGAAGGGCACCCGGAGGTCGGAGCAGAGGCATAAAACGTCTAATGAGAGGCGTCTTCTAAGAGGAGGATTTTCAGCTGGGCCTTGAATGTGGAAAGTGAAGGTGTGTGACGAATAGTGAGTGGAAGAGCGTTCTATAGGTAGGGAGAGAATAGTGAGTGGAAGAGCGTTCTATAGGTAGGGAGAGAATAGTGAGTGGAAGAGCGTTCTATAGGTAGGGAGAGAATAGTGAGTGGAAGAGCGTTCTATAGGTAGGGAAAGAATAGTGAGTGAAGAGCGTTCTATAGGTAGGGAGAGAATAGTGAGTGGAAGAGCGTTCTATAGGAAGGGAAAGAATAGTGAGTGAAGAGCGTTCTATAGGTAGGGAGAGAATAGTGAGTGGAAGAGCGTTCTATAGGTAGGGAGAGAATAGTGAGTGAAGAGCGTTCTATAGGTAGGGAGAGAATAGTGAGTGGAAGAGCATTCTCCAGGTAGGGAGAGAATAGTGAGTGGAAGAGCGTTCTATAGGTAGGGAGAGAATAGTGAGTGGAAGAGTGTTCTATAGGTAGGGAGGGAATAGTGAGTGGAAGAGCGTTCTATAGGTAGGGAGAGAATAGTGAGTGGAAGAGCAGTCTATAGGTAGGGAGAGTAGTGAGTGGAAGAGCGTTCTATAGGTAGGGACAGAAGTGTGAGGGGAAGAGCGTTATATAGGTAGGGAGAGAATAGTGAGTGGAAGAGCGGTTCTATAGGTAGGGAGAGAATAGTGAGTGGAAGAGCGGTTCTATAGGTAGGGAGAGAATAGTGAGTGGAAGAGCGGTTCTATAGGTAGGGAGAGAATAGTGAGTGGAAGAGCGGTTCTATAGGTACGGAGAGAATAGTGAGTGGAAGAGCATTCTATAGGTAGGGACAGAATAGTAAGTGGAAGAGCGTTCTATAGGTAGGGACAGAATAGTAAGTGGAAGAGCATTCTATATGTAGGGAGAGAATAGTGAGTGGAAGAGCGTTCTATAGGTAGGGAGAGAATAGTGAGTGGAAGAGCGTTCTATAGGTTGGGAGAGAATAGTAAGTGGAAGAGCGTTCTATAGGTAGGGAGAGAATAGTGAGTGGAAGAGCGTTCTATAGGTAGGGAGAGAATAGTGAGTGGAAGAGCGTTCTATAGGTTGGGAGAGAATAGTGAGTGGAAGAGCGTTCTATAGGTAGGGAGGGAATCGTGTGTGGAAGAGCGTTCTATAGGTAGGGAGAGAATAGTGAGTGGAAGAGCGTTCTATAGGTAGGGAGAGAATAGTGAGTGGAAGAGCGTTCTATAGGTAGGGAGAGAATAGTGAGTTGAAGAGCGTTCTATAGGTAGGGTGAGAATAGTGAGAGAGGCTTAAGATGGGAGAGGGCTTTGGAGGTAAAAAGGTGCAAAGAGGAAACGGTCTTGGGATGAGCGTAGGAGACGAGTAGGGGTGTAATGAGGGATCGGAGGAGATCCCCTCTCAAGAAATATGGAGTTACAGAAACAGTGTCGCCGACAGCTTTCCGTGGTCCAGGACTAGAGTTTGCACCGGTGTGCCCATATCCCTCTCTTAGGCCCGTTCTATACTGCATGCGGCCGTGCGAACGCGCGTGCACGTGCCGCATGCTTTTCCCTGTTATAGAGCCGGGAGCTACAGGTACTGTGTATGTGTGTGTATATATGTGAGTATATGGTGTGCATGGGTTTATGAGTGAAGGAAGTCCTAAATAAGATTTTTTTTTTCTTTAAAAAATCTTAATATTTTTATTTTTTTAGTTGTGCAATCATTGACACACACACACACACACACACACACACACACACATCCACACATACACTATCCTGGAACCAGGGTCACGTGTGATGAGTGAACAGCTCCAGTTAGCTTTAACTCAGCCCCCTTTCCAAAGCACACCAAGTCCTGCTACGTTTTCTTCACTTTATTAGAAAAGGAGTCAATATATACAGGCACTTGTGGATGGTGTGTAGTGTAGCTTTATAATTAGAGGCAGGTAAAAAGGATTAGGCCTTGCTGGGTGGAGTAACATAGAAGGGTACCACTCTGCCAGTGTCAGGAAGTAAAAGAAAGTGGGTACTGCTTGTAACACAGGAATAGGGTAAGGCTAAACGGTCAGCATGGATAGGGAGGAATGGAAAAGCCCATTAACTAGGAGGACTGGAGATGTTGCCAGGGCAACCAGGGGTGCGATAGACTAGAGGGGAAAAGGCAACATTGTAATAAATCACACAGGCACAGTGTGTGTGTGTTCAGAGCCAATACATGCAGCTGAAACTAAGGAACTGACAGGCAGAAGCTGCAAAGGAGGGGGGGGGGGGTGAACTGAGATATGATTCTTGTTCCAGGACACACACATACATTCAGCGCCGGTAGCGGCGCAAAAAGATGATTTTCCCCGTCTTCGCCGCTGTCTGTCGGCTCCCCGCTCCCTGCCGTGCGCGCGCGCGCGGCCCTTGTATACAAGGGCTGACTAACCTCAGCCATCTATATCTGCCGTGCGCACGCACGGCGTAGCACGCACCCGGCACTATAGAACGGTCCTTACACACCTCTCCACTCCACTCACCCTCCACCCCTTTAATCTCACTATCCTCACTCAATCACCCCTCCTCTCACTCTCCCATACTCCTCTAAACCCCCCTTTCAGCCCTTCCTCTCACTCAATTCCCCCTCCACTCACTCACCTCTCCCATTCAATGTCCCCCTCTCTCACACTCCCCCTCCCTATAACTCAAAAACTCCACCTTTCTCATGTCCCATCTCTCACTCCATCCCTCTCACTCAAACCCCCCTTCTCTGATTAAATCCCCCCTCACACTCCACCCCCCTCCTTTCATACACCATAATTCCCCCCCTCCTCACACTCCATCCCACCCCCCTCCTCACGCTCCATCCCACCCCCCTTCTCACGCTCCATCCCACCTCCCTCTCACGCTCCATCCCACCTCCCTCTCACGCTCCATCCCACCTCCCTCTCACGCTCCATCCCACCTCCTTCGCACGCTCCATCCCCTCCCCCTCGCACGCTCCATCCCCTCCCCCTCGCACGCTCCATCCCCTCCCCCTCGCACGCTCCATCCCCTCCCCCTCGCACGCTCCATCCCCTCCCCCTCGCACGCTCCATCCTCTCCCCCCTCGCACGCTCCATCCTCTCCCCCCTCGCACGCTCCATCCTCTCCCCCCTCGCACGCTCCATCCTCTCCCCCCTCGCACGCTCCATCCTCTCCCCCCTCGCACGCTCCATCCTCTCCCCCCTCGCACGCTCCATCCTCTCCCCCCTCGCACACTCCATCCTCTCCCCCCTCGCACACTCCATCCTCTCCCCCCTCGCACACTCCATCCTCTCCCCCCTCGCACACTCCATCCTCTCCCCCCTCGCACACTCCATCCTCTCCCCCCTCGCACACTCCATCCTCTCCCCCCTCGCACACTCCATCCTCTCCCCCCTCTCACACTCCATCCTCTCCCCCCTCTCACACTCCATCCTCTCCCCCCTCTCACACTCCATCCTCTCCCCCCTCTCACACTCCATCCTCTCCCCCCTCGCACACTCCATCCTCTCCCCCCTCTCACACTCCATCCTCTCCCCCCTCTCACACTCCATCCTCTCCCCCCTCTCACACTCCATCCTCTCCCCCCTCTCACACTCCATCCTCTCCCCCCTCTCACACTTCATCCTCTCCCCCCTCGCACACTCCATCCTCTCCCCCCTCGCACACTCCATCCTCTCCCCCCTCGCACACTCCATCCTCTCCCCCCTCTCACACTCCATCCTCTCCCCCCTCATCCCATAGCAATTAGAAAGCACACAGCAGGAGGGATACAGGGTGGTAGTTAGTAAGGCACTTAGGGCCTAATTGTTGTGAATACTGTAGGTGTGATGACTGCACGCTTAAAGAAAGAGAGGAAAGTGCCAGAGGCCAGGGAGCTTCCCAGCTCCTCTACTCAGACTCTTTCCACGTGTTTAGTGCAACATAGGAAGGGGTATGTGTGACGGTGAGGTGGAGGGCTGTGTGACGGTGAGGTGGAGGGCTGTGTGACGGTGAGGTGGAGGGCTGTGTGACGGTGAGGTGGAGGGCTGTGTGACGGTGAGGTGGAGGGCTGTGTGACGGTGAGGTGGAGGGCTGTGTGACGGTGAGGTGGAGGGCCGTGTGACGGTGAGGTGGAGGGCCGTGTGACGGTGAGGTGGAGGGCCGTGTGACGGTGAGGTGGAGGGCCGTGTGACGGTGAGGTGGAGGGCCGTGTGACGGTGAGGTGGAGGGCCGTGTGACGGTGAGGTGGAGGGCTGTGTGACGGTGAGGTGGAGGGCTGTGTGACGGTGAGGTGGAGGGCTGTGTGACGGTGAGGTGGAGGGCTGTGTGACGGTGAGGTGGAGGGCTGTGTGACGGTGAGGTGGAGGGCTGTGTGACGGTGAGGTGGAGGGTATGTGTGACGGTGAGGTGGAGGGCTGTGTGACGGTGAGGTGGAGGGCTGTGTGACGGTGAGGTGGAGGGCTGTGTGACGGTGAGGTGGAGGGCTGTGTGACGGTGAGGTGGAGGGCTGTGTGACGGTGAGGTGGAGGGTATGTGTGACGGTGAGGTGGAGGGCTGTGTGACGGTGAGGTGGAGGGCTGTGTGACGGTGAGGTGGAGGGCTGTGTGACGGTGAGGTGGAGGGCTGTGTGACGGTGAGGTGGAGGGCTGTGTGACGGTGAGGTGGAGGGCTGTGTGACGGTGAGGTGGAGGGCTGTGTGACGGTGAGGTGGAGGGCTGTGTGACGGTGAGGTGGAGGGCTGTGTGACGGTGAGGTGGAGGGCCGTGTGACGGTGAGGTGGAGGGCCGTGTGACGGTGAGGTGGAGGGCCGTGTGACGGTGAGGTGGAGGGCCGTGTGACGGTGAGGTGGAGGGCCGTGTGACGGTGAGGTGGAGGGCCGTGTGACGGTGAGGTGGAGGGCCGTGTGACGGTGAGGTGGAGGGCCGTGTGACGGTGAGGTGGAGGGCCGTGTGACGGTGAGGTGGAGGGCCGTGTGACGGTGAGGTGGAGGGCTGTGTGACGGTGAGGTGGAGGGCTGTGTGACGGTGAGGTGGAGGGCTGTGTGACGGTGAGGTGGAGGGCTGTGTGACGGTGAGGTGGAGGGCTGTGTGACGGTGAGGTGGAGGGCTGTGTGACGGTGAGGTGGAGGGTATGTGTGACGGTGAGGTGGAGGGCTGTGTGACGGTGAGGTGGAGGGCTGTGTGACGGTGAGGTGGAGGGCTGTGTGACGGTGAGGTGGAGGGCTGTGTGACGGTGAGGTGGAGGGCTGTGTGACGGTGAGGTGGAGGGCTGTGTGACGGTGAGGTGGAGGGCTGTGTGACGGTGAGGTGGAGGGCTGTGTGACGGTGAGGTGGAGGGCTGTGTGACGGTGAGGTGGAGGGCTGTGTGACGGTGAGGTGGAGGGCTGTGTGACGGTGAGGTGGAGGGCTGTGTGACGGTGAGGTGGAGGGCTGTGTGACGGTGAGGTGGAGGGCTGTGTGACGGTGAGGTGGAGGGCTGTGTGACGGTGAGGTGGAGGGCTGTGTGACGGTGAGGTGGAGGGCTGTGTGACGGTGAGGTGGAGGGCTGTGTGACGGTGAGGTGGAGGGCTGTGTGACGGTGAGGTGGAGGGCTGTGTGACGGTGAGGTGGAGGGCTGTGTGACGGTGAGGTGGAGGGCTGTGTGACGGTGAGGTGGAGGGCCGTGTGACGGTGAGGTGGAGTGCTGTCCTCCCGTGACAGTATGTTAGCAATGTTGCGAAGGAAGAGACGGCAAGATTTAGTAACAGTGTTTATATGTGCGCAGAAGGAAATGGAGGGGTTGAATGCACCCCTAGGCAGCGTGCTTGCGAGGCTGGATGGACAGTAATGTTACTGACTGTAATGGAGAAGGAGACAGTGGGGAAAAGGGGTGATACAGGCACACAGACGAAGGATATAGCATTTTAATGTGCCAAACAAACCAACATTTCGGCTGTAAATCACAGCCTCCGTCAGGGTGAGGGCTACAGTTCAGGGACAATGGGACCTTGTTTGGAAGGGTATATGCGAAACTCTGTAACTGGAAAGAAGGAGGCAAAGGTAGATGAAGGAGGATTGCCAAAGAGGGGTGTGGAAGGGACAGAGGGGATTTATTTCTGGATACCTTTCACCTTGTGCTTGTAATAATCGGAAGTCTTGGGGTGTAAATGAAGGAGTGGAGCATGGTGTGGCAGGAGGTCAAAGAGTGGTGGCGTGGGTGAGATTTCTGCCTGTTTTATAGGAGAGGTGAAGTACTGTAACCCTGTTTGGGAAGAAAAAGAGCAGAGTTAGCGTACAGGAGGCGAACGCACTGGTCAAGTGAGGAGAGGAGGCGGGGACGGCGTTGTGCGCTGTGACCGCGCTGTTTGGGTCAGTGGAGAACGGTAGTAAAGAAAAGTTCAATTTTAGTGTGAGAAAGTGAGATGCGGTTATGGTCAGAGCGGGAAAGGAGAGATGGGAAAATTGGATGAGGATCAGTTTTTTTTGTCGCGCTAAGGTAAAGGAAATGTCTGTCCTTGTGGGTGCTGGAAGCAGCCCATTGGTGGAGACCAAAGGAGGAAGTGAGAGTTCCCCGACTCCAGGTCAGGGGTGACATGATCCACTCCTGGTTTCTATTCCATTTGCTGCTCTGCTTTAATAGAGTAATATCTAAAGACCGGGCTGGATCATTGCATTTCAAATCCCAGTGTAAAAGTCGGCAGTCCCTAAAGTTAGCCATTGAAGCAGGGGCTGTTAACCCCTTCTGTCTCATACACCGATGTCTGTGTCCTGGGCTGAAGAACGAGGTGAAGGAGACTCCCAGATAAAACCAGTGCAGAAACGGCACCAGATAAAGCATGTGAAGGAATCCTACGGGGAGCAACGGGGGGCTTTCCTATGCAAAACCAGATTTATCAGTCGGGAGACTTTAGCAAATGATCCCCATTATGTCGGCAAAAGTGTGTATATACGGCGTTAATAAACGCTCTGAGAAATAAAACCGGGAATACAGAATAAGTAAAACGGCAAAAATAAAAATGAAGTTCTAAGCAGCGCAGGAGAACAGAACTAAATTAGGCCCAGATCAGAGATCCGTTATCGACTTAAAGCGTCAACGGTATCTTCAAAGCTTAGTAACGCAATGTTAATTGTTTAACTAGAGCTTTGCAGCAACGACAACGGACGTTACTGCTAATTATATGCAAAAGAGGCAGCCCCCCTTGCAACGCAAATCCACAGCGCTCCGTTTCCGTGAATGCAGGGATTTAACGTGGCGTTGGGTCAGAGCTAAACCTGCCGTTACTCACTTCCAGACCCCCAAATAGGTCTGTTACTGGTAGGGTGACCAGTCATCCCGGTTTAGCCAGGCCAGTCCTTTTTTTTTTTATATAAAATGTCCCGAAACTTGAGTAAATGTCCCATTTTTTAGAAAGTGTTCCGGCCGCGCATGCGAGCGCCCATCGCTCATGCGCAATCAGCACTTTCCGGATGCACGATGGGTGCTCGCGGGTCAGGCTATACCGTCATCCTAGTTGCAGGGTACCCGTATGGATGAGAGCAACACCACACTTAGGTGTGATTTAACTAAGCTGCCGATCGATCCGTTCTCCTGTAATCGATCACCAAAGATTCGGCTCGGGGGGCTCACTAAATAACGGTCAGTGCTGCAGAAGAGGACCCAGATCAAAGTTCTGTGTGGACAATCATATGACCAGGCAGTCACTAGATACAATTGGTGCACTGCTAGAGAGAGGGCAAAAGGGGATGTGACTTTGTAAATGGTTGCTATAGAAACAAAAATGCTTGTTGCACTACAATACGTTAATGTCTTTTAAAAAAATTCAAATAAAATGCTACAAGTATTTTCTCCTAGTGCAGAACAGATTTATTAAAATAAAATAAAAAAAACACACGTAGGATATTGCTTGAACTGCAGCTTTAAACGTTATATCCCACTTATTCAGGGCCTGGTGGGAGTATCGCCACCTATTGGTGGGACTGGCTTAACGCCATGTTAACGCCAAGTTAACACAAGGCAGTGCTAGCGTCACATGGCGGTGAATGAAACAGCGGCCATTGCTTTTGCATATAATTAGTTCTGTGGATATGCGCTAACCTCGGGGAACATAGCGTCCCGTTACTAGCACGGAGGGAACAGAACCGGGGATCTGGGCCAGGTTCTGGTCTGTTACAGCTCCATCTGCCCTCGGACAGGGATCCTGCACACCCGGAGATGCCCTTCATGAGATGCTCTGCATGGTATTACATCGCTCTGCGTGGTATTATATCCCTCTGCGTGGTATTACATCGCTCTGCGTGGTATTACATCGCTCTGCGTGGTATTACATCGCTCTGCGTGGTATTACATCGCTCTGCGTGGTATTACATCGCTCTGCGTGGTATTACATCGCTCTGCGTGGTATTACATCGCTCTGCGTGGTATTACAACGCTCTGCGTGGTATTACAACGCTCTGCATGGTATTACATCACTCTGCGTGGTATATCGCTCTGCTTGGTATTACAGCGCTCTACATATAGCTCTCTGCGTGGTATTACATCGCTCTGCATATTATTATAGCGTTCTGCGTGGTATTATAGCACTCTGTGTGGTAGTATATCGCTCTGCGTGGTATTATATCTCTGTGCGGGGTTAGTATATCGCTGTGTGTGGTAGTATAGCGCTCTGCGAGGTAGTATAGCGCTGTGTGTGGTAGTATAGCGCTCTGCGAGGTAGTATAGCGCTGTGTGTGGTAGTATAGCGCTCTGCATGGTAGTATAGCGCTGTGCGTGGTAGTATAGCGCTGTGCGTGGTAATATAGTGCTCTGCGTGGTATTACATCACTCTGCGTGGTATTACATCGCTCTGCGTGGTATTACATCGCTCTGCGTGGTATTACATCGCTCTGCATGGTATATCGCTCTGCGTGGTATTACAGCGCTCTACATATAGCTTTCTGCGTGGTATTACAACGCTCTGCGTGGTATTATAGCGCTCTGCATATTATTATAGCACTCTGCGTGGTATTATATCGCTCTGCGTGGTATTATATATCTGTGCGTGGTATTATATCTCTGTGCGTGGTAGTATAGCGCTGTGCGTGGTAGTATAGCGCTCTGCGTGGTATTACATCGCGCTGCGTGGTATTACATCGCGCTGCGTGGTATTACATCGCGCTCTGCGTTGTATTACATCGCTCTGCGTGGTATTACATCGCTCTGCGTGGTATTACATCGCTCTGCGTGGTATTACATCGCTCTGCGTGGTATTACATCGCGCTGCGTGGTATTACATCGCTCTGCGTGGTATTACATCGCTCTGCGTGGTATTACATCGCTGTAGGAGGACGTGCGTAGAGGTATGCAAGGGAGACTTGATAAGGTGACATTAAATAAGGCTTTTATTGCGCCTGTTTCCTTAACACAGAAAAACATATGCAAATAAGCCAAACAAAAACCTATCTCCGCTTTGGAGACTATCTACACATGTAGCTCAGCCCTCTCTGACTGGGTTGGTTAGCTAAGCTATTCACCAGCCCCAAAATATAAACATATATACAGATACATAACAGTTCCAAAAGAAAGTCTTATCTGTCTCTCTGGAAGCTGTAGTGGGGAAGGCTTCTCTCTTTCTTGGGTTGCTGCCTTTTCTCAGGTTCTGTCAGCATTCAGGTTTAGAGGTGTTTTCCCCTGTGTCTTGCAAGCAGCTCTGTTGTTTCTTCTGGCAGGCTCAAGACATCTGTCCCCACGGTCAGTCTCACAAGTTGTGCGACTCAGGAACAATCTCCCTTCCTGTCTCAAAAGACAGGCTTTTCTAAGAAGCTAATCAAGCAGGTGGTGTTGGATAATTGACTACCAGCAGTTAACCACCACACTGCTGGATTAGAGGCACATTTCCTGAACAGGGATAACTCCCCTGTTACAATCGCTCTGCATATTATTATAGCATTCTGCGTGGTATTATAGCACTGTGCGTGGTATTATATCGCTCTGCATATTATTATATCGCTCTGCGTGGTATTATATCGCTGTGCGTGGTATTATAGCGCTCCGCGTGGTATTACATCGCTTTGCGTGGTATATCGCTCTGCGTGGCATTATATCGCTGTGTGGTATTATATATTTACATGTTATTATTATACCTCTGCATGTTGTTATATATTTACATGTTATTATTATACCTTTGCATGTTGTTATATATTTACATGTTATTATACCTCTGCATGTTATTATATATTTACATGGGAAGGAATATGTTATATCTATCGCGCTTGGCCCCAAGTCACACCAAACAGAAGGATATAAAGCAGCCAGATGGAAGTATATGTCCACTAGAGCCCTCCTCGTATAGGGAGTCAAATCATGTAAAAATAATTTTTAAAACAAACACCGTGTAATACAGTAAATCACATTAACACAAAAACAGTGACACCACTAACAAACACTTAAAACTAACAAATGCTGAGACAAACAGATGACTGAAAAGTAAAACAGGCATTTAATACAATAACTGATAGTTCAGTACAACTAAAAACACACAATGTGAGAAGTCCCTCTGGTATCCTGTAGCTAGCTGGAATGCCCGCTTACCGGAGCCCAGCTGGTATCAGGCAGAGGATAATTGGAGAGTATCCCCTCTCATGCGACACCGGTGTAACGCCTGCCCGTCTCCTAGGCGTCTGCCACGTGTGATCGTCTGGCTGCCGGGGAGTCAGTGGATGTAGCAGCTATCCAGGCTTCACAGGGGCAGAGTAAGCGGTTTAGGCTTCTTCCCTCTGTCCTCCGTGGTGTAGACATGCGCAGAAGCGCTCGGCGTCAGAGGAAATACCCCGCAATAACACCAGCTCCTCGCGGTGAAGTGGGGAGCTAATGGCGGCAAATTCAAAAGTGCTCCAGTGAGGGAGCTGCACAGCACGGCTTGCGGGGAACAGTTTGCGTGTTATTATATCTCTGTGTGTTATTATGTCTCTCTGCGTGTTATTATGTCTCTCTGCGTGTTATTATATCTCTCTGCGTGTTATTATATCTCTCTGCGTGTTATTATATCTCTCTGCGTGTTATTATATCTCTCTGCGTGTTATTATATCTCTCTGCGTGTTATTATATCTCCCTGGGTGTTATTATATCTCTCTGCGTGTTATTATATCTCTCTGCGTGTTATTATATCTCTCTGCCTGTTATTATATCTCCCTGGGTGTTATTATATCTCCCTGGGTGTTATTATATCTCTCTGCGTGTTATTATATCTCTCTGCGTGTTATTATATCTCTCTGCGTGTTATTATATCTCCCTGGGTGTTATTATATCTCTCTGCGTGTTATTATATCTCTCTGCGTGTTATTATATCTCTCTGCGTGTTATTATATCTCCCTGGGTGTTATTATATCTCTCTGTGTGTTATTATATCTCTCTGCGTGTTATTATATCTCTCTGCGTGTTATTATATCTCCCTGGGTGTTATTATATCTCTCTGTGCGTTATTATATCTCTCTGTGTGTTATTATATCTCTCTGTGTGTTATTATATCTCTGTGTGTTATTATATCTCTCTGCGTGTTATTATATCTCTCTGCGTGTTATTATATCTCTCTGTGTGTTATTATATCTCTCTGCGTGTTATTATATATCTCTGCATGTTATTATATCTCTCTGCGTGTTATTATATCTCTCTGCGTGTTATTATATCTCTCTGCGTGTTATTATATCTCTCTGCCTGTTATTATATCTCTCTGCGTGTTATTATATCTCTCTGTGTGTTATTATATCTCTCTGCGTGTTATTTTATCTCTCTGCATGTTATTATATCTCTCTGCCTGTTATTATATCTCTCTGCGTGTTATTATATCTCTGTGCGTTATTATATCTATCTGCGTGTTATTATATCTCTGCGTGTTGTTATATCTCTCTGCATGTTATTATATCTCTCTGCATGTTATTATATCTCTGCGTGTTGTTATATCTCTCTGCATGTTATTATATCTCTGCGTGTTGTTATATCTCTCTGCGTGTTGTTATATCTCTGTATGTTATTATATATCTCTACGTGTTATTATATCTCTCTGCGTGTTGTTATATCTCTGCATGTTATTATATCTCTCTGCGTGTTATCATATCTCTCTGCGTGTTATTATATCTCACTGCGTGTTATTATATCTCTCTGCGTGTTATTATATCTCTCTGCGTGTTATTATATGTCTCTGCATGTTATTATATCTCTCTGCGTGTTATTATATCTCTCTGCCTGTTATTATATCTCTCTGCTTGTTATTATATCTCTGTGCGTTATTATATCTCTCTGCGTGTTATTATATCTCTGCGTGTTGTTATATCTCTCTGCATGTTATTATATCTCTGCGTGTTGTTATATCTCTCTGCATGTTATTATATCTCTGCGTGTTGTTATATCTCTCTGCGTGTTGTTATATCTCTGCATGTTATTATATATCTCTACGTGTTATTATATCTCTCTGCGTGTTGTTATATCTCTGCATGTTATTATATCTCTCTGCGTGTTATCATATCTCTCTGCGTGTTATTATATCTCACTGCGTGTTATTATATCTCTCTGCGTGTTATTATATCTCTCTGCGTGTTATTATATCTCTCTGCATGTTATTATATCTCTCTGTGTGTTATTATATCTCTCTGCCTGTTATTATATCTCTCTGCTTGTTATTATATCTCTGTGCGTTATTATATCTCTCTGCGTGTTATTATATCTCTGCGTGTTGTTATATCTCTCTGCATGTTATTATATCTCTGCGTGTTGTTATATCTCTCTGCGTGTTGTTATATCTCTGCATGTTATTATATATCTCTACGTGTTATTATATCTCTCTGCGTGTTGTTATATCTCTGCATGTTATTATATCTCTCTGCGTGTTATCATATCTCTCTGCATGTTATTATATCTCACTGCGTGTTATTATATCTCTCTGCGTGTTATTATATCTCTCTGCGTGTTATTATATCTCTCTGCATGTTATTATATCTCTCTGCGTGTTATTATATCTCTCTGCGTGTTATTATATCTCTCTGCGTGTTGTTATATCTCTCTGTGTTATTATATCTCTGCGTGTTATTATATCGCTCTGCTTGTTATAATATCTCTCTGCGTGTTATTATATCTCTCTGCGTGTTTTTATATCTCTCTGCGTGTTGTTATATCTCTCTATGTGTTATTATATCTCTCTGCATGTTAATATATATCTCTCTGCGTGTTGTTATATCTCTCTGCGTGTTGTTATTATATTGCTCTGCTTGTTGTTATTATATCCCTCTGCTTGTTGTTATTATATCTCTCTGCATGTTGTTATTATATCTCTGCGTGTTATTATATCTCTCTGAGTGTTATTATATCTCTCTGAGTGTTATTATATCGCTCTGCTTGTTATTATATCTCTGTGCGTTATTATATCTCTCTGCGTGTTATTATATCTCTGCGTGTTGTTATATCTCTCTGCATGTTATTATATCTCTGCGTGTTGTTATATCTCTCTGCGTGTTGTTATATCTCTGCATGTTATTATATATCTCTACGTGTTATTATATCTCTCTGCGTGTTGTTATATCTCTGCATGTTATTATATCTCTCTGCGTGTTATCATATCTCTCTGCATGTTATTATATCTCACTGCGTGTTATTATATCTCTCTGCGTGTTATTATATCTCTCTGCGTGTTATTATATCTCTCTGCATGTTATTATATCTCTCTGCGTGTTATTATATCTCTCTGCGTGTTATTATATCTCTCTGCGTGTTGTTATATCTCTCTGTGTTATTATATCTCTGCGTGTTATTATATCGCTCTGCTTGTTATAATATCTCTCTGCGTGTTATTATATCTCTCTGCGTGTTTTTATATCTCTCTGCGTGTTGTTATATCTCTCTATGTGTTATTATATCTCTCTGCATGTTAATATATATCTCTCTGCGTGTTGTTATATCTCTCTGCGTGTTGTTATTATATTGCTCTGCTTGTTGTTATTATATCCCTCTGCTTGTTGTTATTATATCTCTCTGCATGTTGTTATTATATCTCTGCGTGTTATTATATCTCTCTGAGTGTTATTATATCTCTCTGAGTGTTATTATATCGCTCTGCGTGTTATTATATCGCTCTGCGTGTTACTATATCGCTCTGCGTGTTACTATATCGCTCTGCGTGTTATTATATCGCTCTGCGTGTTATTATATCTCTCTGCGTGTTATTATATCGCTCTGCGTGTTACTATATCGCTCTGCGTGTTATTATATCTCTCTGCGTGTTATTATATCGCTCTGCGTGTTACTATATCGCTCTGTGTGTTATTATATATCTCTGCGTGTTATTATATCGCTCTGCGTGTTACTATATCGCTCTGCGTGTTATTATATCTCTCTGCGTGTTATTATATCGCTCTGCGTGTTACTATATCGCTCTGCGTGTTATTATATCTCTCTGCGTGTTATTATATCGCTCTGCGTGTTACTATATCGCTCTGTGTGTTATTATATCGCTCTGCGGTGCATTGCTGGCCCCTCTGGCTGGGGTTTGAACGATCAGATTTACACTTAGCTTGTGGAGCCAACAGGGCACTGGTACATTTAGCATGTTTTGAGCATGTCTTTAGAATGTTCTCAGCATGCTCCGGTGAGAGTTTTGAAGCTTCTTGCTTTGTAATGACACACAAAATATAAATACAAAATATGCAAAAAATATGATTCATATCAGTAAATAATTATATAGTGGGGGAGGGTGAGACAGAAACATTACTTGTTCCTACATTACTATTACTAGAAGTTATTTTACTATATAAAAGGGTTCAGTTACTGTATACTGTGAAATAATCAACGTGAGTTAGAAAGTAAGATTGCGCTTACAGTGCCGGTGACAGCAACGTCGCGTTAAGACAAATGCATTGCCGCCGTCGCGTGCGCTTATAGTAAGGGCGGCATGGCGCCTTGGCCGCGATCGCTGGAAGTCATCTCAATTTGATTTTTCCAGCGACCGTAGCCTGACTTCGCCGTCCGTATTAGCGTAGCCTTATACCTCAGTATGAGCTACGTCCGCGGTGCGCAAACTGGGAGCGCAAGATTATTCAGGGGGGCCGCGGGTTGTTGCAGGGGTCCCACGCTCTTCCCCCAAGGCATTTAAATTAATGCCGGGGGGATCGCGTTAGGCCTCTGCAACTTCACTTACCATCTCTTCGGCGATGCGTCGCCATGGCAAATGACGCCGCAGGGTCATATGACGTCACTTTGGCATGGCAACATGACATCACGTGACCCCGTGGCGTCATTTGAAGCGGGAGCCGAAGAGAAGGTAAGAGAGGGGTGGCGCAAGCAGGGAGGGAAGCAGGATGGGCGGCGCGAGCAGAAAACATTGCGCAGCGCTGAGCTACGTAATGCCCGTATCTCTGGTTTGCAGCTAAAGTATGTATGTATGTATGTCTTTATTTATATAGCGCCATTAAAGTACATAGCCCCTCACAGCAGTAATACACGGGACAATCATATAAATAACAAATAATACAAATAACAGATCATGGGAATAAGCGCTTCAGACATAAAAAATGACATTTAGGAAGAGGAGCCCCTGCCCTGAAGAGCTTACAATCTAATTGCTGTAATGTCTGTCACACGTTGGCACATGTGCCCATAGTTATGAAGTCATTGATTACAGGGGTAAACACTTTTGAAACCATTAAGTGAACAACAGCAAATATGATACTTAATCTCCCAAATGAATAGATTCTTCACTCTAATTAAATAACCTTCAGCACTAATTAATAGTCGTGGAAAGTGTCCCAGTTTAATAAAACCACCTAAGTAGCTTCCAAAGGAAGTATTTCCCCTGTGTAATTGTGTACGCAGGGTACCGGCACGTGCAGTTAATGGCGTCTTTAGGTGACCGAGCGCTGATCCGGAGATGAGGGATCCTAACACCCACCACAGTGATTCATTAAATGAAGAAGGTGCCCCCTATCACTTAAATCAGGCCCGCACAGTCATGGAGACATTTAAGCTGTGACATTGTTCTGTTCTGCCACAATAAAACACCTTCAATGTCCCCCTGACTCTGGGACAGTGTCAGTTAATGTTATGCTCCTTATTAACTTTTTTAGTCCTGGGAGGGAAAGATTGTTTATCTCTGAAGGTCTCAAAGGCTTTAATCCCATCAGTGCCAGAGACGTTATCCTGTGTGATGTATTGTATCCTCTTCTACAAATATACATATGTATATACTGTGAACAATTCAGAATTCCTCTGCTCTGCTCCACCTATCACATGGGGCAATAAGGAATAAGAGACTGGATATTCTGGCCCTCCATCCCCTTGTAACTAAGGGGTAGGGTCAGTCAGGTTAACTCACTCCCTTTTAGATGCACACTGAGTCCTTCTTTCTTTTTGTTCTTTTATTGTAAAACAAACATTGACAACAGATGAGGGGAACTGTGGGTGAGAGGCATATGTGGGGGATAGGTAAATTAATAATGCCTTGTATGGGAGAGGCAGTGAGGTGTGTACTCACAGACTGCTGGATCCAAAAGGAAGTGAGCTAGTCTGTGCACACAGGATATAGCCAGGACTAACTATATAACCAGGGTTGCTGGGAGGACCAACAGGAGGGGGGGGGGGGGGGTCTGTGCAATAGTTGCTTGGCAACAGACAAACCAGGGAGGGAAGGATACATTTGTTGCAATGTTACACTGAACAGGGAGAGGAATCACATACAGGGAGAAATGCACAACACATTTCAGGGCAAGTGAGCTGGCATCCAGAGAGCAGGGAAAACACAATCCTGTTCCAGGGCAGGGGATAGGATATTGGATAAGAAGAAATCCAGATGGGATATTGAAACAAACATTCAGTGTGAGAGACACAGAGGGAGTCCAACTGCCAGTCTGAGACCAGGCACAGAGAGAGGGAGTGCCAGCCTGAGAACAGAGATAGGGAGTGCCAGTCCGAAAGGCACACCGAGAGACTGCCCAGGTGACAGTGAGAGAGGCTTAAGAGACAGTCTGACACTCACAGATGGTGAAAGAGTAGGCTTGTAGGAGACTGGCAGCCAAGGAGAGAGAGAGAGAGAGAGAGAGAGAGAGTTAGAGACCGCTGTGGAAACACATCTCCTACAAACAAAGAGAAGTATTTTGGAGGATAAAAGTGCACAGTAAGCATTGTACATAGTGCAGGCGAAGGCGCGCGGCACGAACAAATGCATGTACGTGCACCAGTGCGGCCATGCTGCACGCTATGCGATGCACGCGGCTGCGCAGCAGGATTTTGAGCAGACGCAAAAAGTGATTTTTCGCACGATGGCGCGACAAGAAATGTATTTATTGCAGTACATGCCCCTTATATTTCCTGCTCCTACTGCTCTTTTATCAGAGTATTACTCTTTTACTTTGCTACAGGGACGTGGTTAAATGCGCCCGCCTCACTGTGCTGATGACTTGTTTGTTCCCCAGCGATGGATAGGTTAGAATAGGTAGCACGGTAACATGCACTGTAACATGCACTGTAACTGCAAATACCTTCTGCGCATTTCCGTGGATCTGACCCAGTGAGTGACCATGTCTTTTATCCCAGAGAGTGACTACGTGATGCCACCCCTGCGCTACGAGGCGGTGCAGGTGAACCGCTTCTCCAACGCCACCCTGCCCTGCGAGTTCTCCTTCATTGAGGGCATGGACAACCTGGGATTCAGCTGGCTCCGGGAGGACATTGTGGAGGAGATAGAGGTGGAGGATATCTACGCCTACATACAGCAGCCGTTTGACTTCAAAGAGACCCAGATGGTGTACAGCTTCTATGGGAATCGTGCGGAGCTGGAAGAGCAGAGCTACAGCTACCAAGGTCGGGTCAACGTCGACATGTCCGAGGTCCCCGACGGGGACCTGTCCCTCACTCTGCAGAATGTGGATTACCAAGACGAAGCTCTGTATACGTGTAAAGCTATGAGCCCCCACGGCAAGGGGACAATGACCCTCAAACTGTTGATTCAAGGTAAGGAGACACTTTAACAATGGCTATGTCCTTGGTCCTGACACCGACGTAGAAGCACAGAACTTGGCAGCCGGTTAGGAGCACCTGGCCTGCTTAGTTTGCCTATTTTCTAAGGTTCAGGCCCCATTTAATCCCTGGGATAATCCCAAGCATTCCTACTGTATGTAAATGTAATGAATTATGTAATGCAACAGGTACCAAACAGCAATATAAAAATACCAGAACAGGACGGATAGGAATAGGCAAAAGAATATTGCGTAAGAAGTAATCCCTCCAGTACCAGACATAGGGCTGTATTACTAAACGGTGCTCTGCCACAGGACACCTTTACTTGAGTGTAAGGGGTCTTCCGAAGCCAAACGGTGCCGTATGGATTTGTAATTCTGACCCATAATCTCTTCCCGATCTCATTTAGTTGAGCTGGCAGATTATTTTATGTATATATTTTTTCTGAATGGTATAGACTGGTAAGAAATGACTGAAAAGGGTTGCTATAAATGGTTTGGAGATTTGTCTGTAGATGTTTCATTCAGTGAGACATGTAAATATGATCATTGTCCCGTGGACAGGTATAATGTTACACCCCACGCATTGTCTAATCATTTGGCTTTCACCAACTCGCCTGGGACGCTGTTCCATGATCCGGTATTTCTCTCTCTCCTCTCACCCCCTTTCTCTCTCCTCTCTCATTCCCCTTTCTCTATCTCCTCTCCCCCTTCTCTTTCCTCTTCTCTTTCCTCTCCCCTCTTTCACTCTCCTCTCTCCTTCCCCTCTTTCTCTCCTTCCCCTATCCCTATTTCTCTCTCCTCTCTCCCCACCCCTTTCTCTCCCCTCTCCCCATTTCTCTCCTCCCACTCTCTCTCCCTCCTCTCTTCTCTCTCCTCCTTTCTCTCTCCTCTCTCCCCATGTCTCTCTCCCCCTTTCTCTCCTTCCCCTTTCTCACTCCTCTCTCCCACTTTTTCTCTTTCCTCTCTCCCTCCTTTTCTCTCTCTCCTCTCTCTCCCCCATCCCCCTTTCTCTCTCCCTCCATCCCCCTTTCTCTCTCCTCTCTCCCTCCATCCCCTTTCTCTCTCCTCTCTCCCTCCATCCCCCTTTCTCTCTCCTTCCTCTCCCTCCATCCCCCTTTCTCTCTCCCCCTCCATCCCCCTTTCTCTCTCTCCTATCTCCCTCCATCCCCCTTTCTCTCTCTCTATCTCCTCTCTCCCTCCATCCCCCTTTCTCTCTCTCTCCTCTCTCCCTCATCCCCCTTTCTCTCTCTCTCCTCTCTCCCTCCATCCCCCTTTCTCTCTCTCTCCTCTCTCTCTCCATCCCCCTTTCTCTCTCTCCTCTCTCCCTCCATCCCCCTTTCTCTCTCTCTCTCTCCTCTTCCCTCCATCCCCCTTTCTCTCTCTCTCCTATCTCCCTCCATCCCCCTTTCTCTCTCTCCTCCCTCCATCCCCCTTTCTCTCTCTCTCCTCCCTCCCTCCATCCCCCTTTCTCTCTCTCTCCTCCCTCCCTCCATCCCCTTCTCTCTCTCCTCTCTCCCCCCATCCCCCTTTCTCTCTCTCCTCTCTCCCTCATCCCCCTTTCTCTCTCCCTCCATTCCCCTTTCTCTCCCCCCCTCCCCCTTTCTCTCCCCCCCATTCCCCTTTCTCTCCCTCCTCTCTCCCTCCACCCCCCTTTCTCTCTCTCCTCCCTCCCTCCATCCCCCTTTCTCTCTCTCCTCCCACCCTCCCTCCATCACTCCATCCCCCTTTCTCTCTCTCATCTCTCCCTCCATCCCCCCTTTTTCTCCCCCCCTTTCTTCCATGGTCACACCTGTCAACATCAATGCATTTTTTGTATGGAGATTTGCTTGGATAATACAGGGCATTGGGTTAAGGGAACCTGTTAATTTTCCCCCAAGGATAAAGTAGAAAGTACCAGTATACGCAAACATATTCCTGTGTAACTTCCTGTTTAAAAAATTAAAAAAATGATTTCAATGGCCGTCCGATAGGGACCCACGGTTGATGACGTTGCAGCTTCCTGACCTACACATGGAGAGATTCCTGGGAAATATGCTAATTTAAATCCTCCTCTCCAGAATAAAAACTCTCTTTTAGCGTGTGGACGGGAATAACATGACATTTAAGGTTTTTTTTTGTGTGTGTAGAAATAGTGTACAGTATAAACCTTTATAAAACGATGCCACGAAGATTTCGCACCCTCATTTACCAGGGTTTCAATTGATTGAGATTGGATACAGTATCAATACTCTGTTTTTTGTTTTTAATACTAGGGAGAATGGAACGTTCTATGTATCAATGACAGCAATCTCAGCCAATCAGAGAGCTCGATTTCTTAAAGTTCTGCGTATGAAGCTCCCTTCTGGTTATATACAGTGATAGGGTCTGTGCGGAATGTATTCTGATTGGTTCACAGCCTTGTTTTATCCCATCCTAATAGTATCTGCTGGGCCAGCACTTGCACACACTTTGTGACGCCATCTTTTTTTCACCCCTCAGAGGAGGAGGAGCCCCCTGTGCAGTTCGACACGGTGGAGAATGTTACAGTTGTGCGTTGTGCTTCCGCCGGCTGGTATAAAATCCCTGTGGTGACGTGGTACAACCGCCGCGAGGAAGACCTGTCCGCTAACGCCACAGTGGACGTGCTGGAAGAGAAGCAGGACGGGAGTCACCGCATCTCCTCAACTCTGAGCGGTGTCAAGAGCCACGAAATCTACCGCTGCCTCATCCGGGACGCCAAGAAAGCGCGGCGAGCCCGGACTGTGCTCAGGAAGCTGAGTAAGGGGAGCAGGGAAATCACATCATGTCTATATGGTCATATTTATCTCCCCATCTCTCTCCACCCCTCTGACATTCTTTCCCCTCTCTCTGTCACTCCCCTCTCTCTGCGTCATTCTCGATCCCCCTCTCTATGGCAGGAGGTTCTGTGGCACACACGCTGGGAGGTTCTGTAGCTCACACGCTGGGAGGTTCTGTAGCTCACACCCTGGGAGGTTCTGTAGCTCACACCCTGGGAGGTTCTGTAGCTCACACCCTGGGAGGTTCTGTAGCTCACAATCTGGGAGGTTCTGTAGCTCACAACCTGGGAGGTTCTGTAGCTCATACCCTGGGAGGTTCTCTAGCTCACACCCTGGGAGGTTCTGTAGCTCACACCCTGGGAGGTTCTGTAGCTCACACGCTGGGAGGTTCTGTAGCTCACACGCTGGGAGGTTCTGTAGCTCACACCCTGGGAGGTTCTGTAGCTCACGCTGGGAGGTTCTGTAGCTCACAACCTGGGAAGTTCTGTAGCTCACAACCTGGGAGGTTCTGTAGCTCACAACCTGGGAGGTTCTCTAGCTCACACCCTGGGAGGTTCTGGAGTTCACACCCTGGGAGGTTCTCTAGCTCACACCCTGGGAGGTTCTGTAGCTCACACGCTGGGAGGTTCTGTAGCTCACACCCTGGGAAGTTCCGTGGCTCACACCCTGGGAGGATCCGTGGCTCACACCCTGGGAGGATCCATGGCTCACACCCTGGGAGGTTCCGTAGCTCACACGCTGGGAGGTTCCGTAGCTCACACGCTGGGAGGTTCCATAGCTCACACGCTGGGAGGTTCCGTAGCTCACACGCTGGGAGGTTCCGTAGCTCACACGCTGGGAGGTTCCGTAGCTCACACGCTGGGAGGTTCCGTAGCTCACACGCTGGGAGGTTCCGTAGCTCACACGCTGGGAGGTTCCGTAGCTCATGCTGGGAGGTTCTGTAGCTCACACCCTCGGAGGTTCTGTAGCTCACACCATTGGAGGTTCTGTAGCTCACACCCTGGGAGGTTCTGTAGCTCACACGCTGGGAGGTTCCGTAGCTCATGCTGGGAGGTTCTGTAGCTCACACCCTCTGAGGTTCTGTAGCTCACACCATTGGAGGTTCTGTAGCTCACACCCTGGGAGGTTCTGTAGCTCACACGCTGGGAGGTTCTGTAGCTCACACCCTGGGAGGTTCTGTAGCTCACACGCTGGGAGGTTCTGTAGCTCACACCCTGGGACGTTCTGTAGCTCACACCCTGGGAGGTTCTGTAGCTCACACGCTGGGAGGTTCTGTAGCTCACACGCTGGGAGGTTCTGGAGCTCAGTCGCTGGGAGGTTCTGTAGCTCACACGCTGGGAGGTTCTGTAGCTCACACCATGGGAGGTTCTGTAGCTCACACGCTGGGAGGTTCTGGAGCTCACACTCTGGGAGGTTCTGGAGCTCAGTCACTGGGAGGTTCTGTAGCTCACACGCTGGAAGGTTCTGTAGCTCATGCTGGGACGTTCTGTAGCTCACACGCTGGGAGGTTCTGTAGCTCACACCCTGGGAGGTGCTGTAGCTCACACCCTGGGAGGTTCTGTAGCTCACACCCTGAGAGGTTCTGTAGCTCACACGCTGGGAGGTTCTGTAGCTCACACACTGGGAGGTTCTGTAGCTCACACGCTGGGAGGTTCTGTAGCTCAGTCGCTGGGAGGTTCTGTAGCTCACACGCTGGGAGGTTCTGTAGCTCACACCCTGGGAGGTTCTGTAGCTCACACGCTGGGAGGTTCTGCAGCTCACACGCTGGGAGGTTCTGTAGCTCAGTCGCTGGGAGGTTCTGTAGCTCACACGCTGGGAGGTTCTGTAGCTCACACCCTGGGAGGTTCTGTAGCTCACACCCTGGGAGGTTCTGTAGCTCACACCATGGGAGGTTCTGGAGCTCAGTCGCTGGGAGGTTCTGTAGCTCACACCCTCGGAGTTTCTGTAGCTCACACCCTGGGAGGTTCTGTAGCTCACACCCTGGGAGGTTCTGTAGCTCACACGCTGGGAGGTTCTGTAGGTCACATGCTGGGAGGTTCTGTAGCTCACACGCTGGGAGGTTCTGTAGCTCACACCCTGGGAGGTTCTGTAGCTCACACGCTGGGAGGTTCTGTAGCTCAGTCGCTGGGAGGTTCTGTAGCTCACACGCTGGGAGGTTCTGTAGCTCACACCCTGGGAGGTTCTGTAGCTCACACCCTGGGAGGTTCTGGAGCTCACACGCTGGGTGGTTCTGGAGCTCAGTCGCTGGGTGGTTCTGGAGCTCAGTCGCTGGGTGGTTCTGTAGCTCAGTCGCTGGGTGGTTCTGGAGCTCACACCCTGGGAAGTTCCGTGGCTCACACCCTGGGATGATCCGTGGCTCACACCCTGGGAGGATCCGTGGCTCACACCCTGGGAGGTTCCGTAGCTCACACGCTGGGAGGTTCCGTAGCTCACACGCTGGGAGGTTCCGTAGCTCACACGCTGGGAGGTTCCGTATCTCACACGCTGGGAGGTTCCGTAGCTCACACGCTGGGAGGTTCCGTAGCTCACACGCTGGGAGGTTCCGTAGCTCACACGCTGGGAGGTTCCGTAGCTCACACGCTGGGAGGTTCCGTAGCTCATGCTGGGAGGTTCTGTAGCTCACACCCTCGGAGGTTCTGTAGCTCACACCATTGGAGGTTCTGTAGCTCACACCCTGGGAGGTTCCGTAGCTCACACGCTGGGAGGTTCCGTAGCTCATGCTGGGAGGTTCTGTAGCTCACACCCTCGGAGGTTCTGTAGCTCACACCATTGGAGGTTCTGTAGCTCACACCCTGGGAGGTTCTGTAGCTCACACGCTGGGAGGTTCTGTAGCTCACACCCTGGGAGGTTCTGTAGCTCACACCCTGGGAGGTTCTGGAGCTCACACGCTGGGTGGTTCTGGAGCTCAGTCGCTGGGTGGTTCTGGAGCTCAGTCGCTGGGTGGTTCTGTAGCTCAGTCGCTGGGTGGTTCTGTAGCTCACACGCTGGGAGGTTCTGGAGCTCACACGCTGGGAGGTTCTGTAGCTCACACGCTGGGAGGTTCTGTAGCTCACACGCTGGGAGGTTCTGTAGCTCACACCCTGGGAGGTTCTGTAGCTCACACCCTGGGAGGTTCTGCAGCTCACACCCTGGGAGGTTCTGTAGCTCACACCCTGGGAGGTTCTGTAGCTCACACCCTGAGAGGTTCTGTAGCTCACACCCTGAGAGGTTCTGTAGCTCACACCCTGGGAGGTTCTGTAGCTCACACCCTGGGAGGTTCTGTAGTTCACACCCTGGGAGGTTCTGGAGCTCAGTCGGTGGGAGGTTCTGTAGCTCACACCCTGGGAGGTTCTGTAGCTCACACGCTGGGAGGTTCTGTAGCTCACACGCTGGGAGGTTCTGTAGCTCACACGCTGGGAGGTTCTGTAGCTCACACGCTGGGAGGTTCTGTAGCTCACACGCTGGGAGGTTCTGGAGCTCAGTCGCTGGGAGGTTCTGTAGCTCACACGCTGGGAGGTTCTGTAGCTCACACCATGGGAGGTTCTGTAGCTCACACGCTGGGAGGTTCTGTAGCTCACACTCTGGGAGGTTCTGCAGCTCACACGCTGGGAGGTTCTGTAGCTCAGTCGCTGGGAGGTTCTGTAGCTCACACGCTGGGAGGTTCTGTAGCTCACACCCTGGGAGGTTCTGTAGCTCACACCCTGGGAGGTTCTGTAGCTCACACCATGGGAGGTTCTGGAGCTCAGTCGCTGGGAGGTTCTGTAGCTCACACCCTCGGAGGTTCTGTAGCTCACACCCTGGGAGGTTCTGTAGCTCACACCCTGGGAGGTTCTGTAGCTCACACCCTGGGAGGTTCTGTAGCTCACACGCTGGGAGGTTCTGTAGGTCTCACGCTGGGAGGTTCTGTAGCTCACACGCTGGGAGGTTCTGTAGCTCACACCCTGGGAGGTTCTGTAGCTCACACGCTGGGAGGTTCTGTAGCTCAGTCGCTGGGAGGTTCTGTAGCTCACACGCTGGGAGGTTCTGTAGCTCACACCCTGGGAGGTTCTGTAGCTCACACCCTGGGAGGTTCTGGAGCTCACACGCTGGGTGGTTCTGGAGCTCAGTCGCTGGGTGGTTCTGGAGCTCAGTCGCTGGGTGGTTCTGTAGCTCAGTCGCTGGGTGGTTCTGTAGCTCACACGCTGGGAGGTTCTGTAGCTCACACGCTGGGAGGTTCTGTAGCTCACACGCTGGGAGGTTCTGTAGCTCACACGCTGGGAGGTTCTGTAGCTCACACCCTGGAAGGTTCTGTAGCTCACACCCTGGGAGGTTCTGCAGCTCACACCCTGGGAGGTTCTGTAGCTCACACCCTGGGAGGTTCTGTAGCTCACACCCTGAGAGGTTCTGTAGCTCACACCCTGGGAGGTTCTGTAGTTCACACCCTGGGAGGTTCTGGAGCTCATTTGGTGGGAGGTTCTGTAGCTCACACCCTGGGAGGTTCTGTAGCTCACACGCTGGGAGGTTCTGTAGCTCACACGCTGGGAGGTTCTGTAGCTCACACGCTGGGTGGTTCTGTAGCTCACACGCTGGGAGGTTCTGTAGCTCACACGCTGGGAGGTTCTGTAGCTCACACGCTGGGAGGTTCTGGAGCTCAGTCGCTGGGAGGTTCTGTAGCTCACAAGCTGGGAGGTTCTGTAGCTCACAACATGGGAGGTTCTGTAGCTCACACGCTGGGAGGTTCTGGAGCTCAGTCACTGGGAGGTTCTGTAGCTCACACGCTGGAAGGTTCTGTAGCTCATGCTGGGAGGTTCTGTTGCTCACACCCTGGGAGGTTCTGTTGCTCACACGCTGGGAGGTTCTGTAGCTCACACCCTGGGAGGTGCTGTAGCTCACACCCTGGGAGGTTCTGTAGCTCACACGCTGGGAGGTTCTGTAGCTCACACGCTGGGAGGTTCTGTAGCTCAGTCGCTGGGAGGTTCTGTAGCTCACACGCTGGGAGGTTCTGTAGCTCACACCCTGGGAGGTTCTGTAGCTCACACGCTGGGAGGTTCTGTAGCTCACAACATGGGAGGTTCTGGAGCTCAGTCGCTGGGAGGTTCTGTAGCTCACACCCTCGGAGGTACTGTAGCTCACACCCTGGGAGGTTCTGTAGCTCACACCCTGGGAGGTTCTGTAGCTCACACGCTGGGAGGTTCTGTAGGTCACACGCTGGGAGGTTCTGTAGGTCACACGCTGGGAGGTTCTGTAGCTCACACGCTGGGAGGTTCTGTAGCTCACACGCTGGGAGGTTCTGTAGCTCACACCCTGGGAGGTTCTGGAGCTCACACGCTGGGTGGTTCTGTAGCTCAGTCGCTGGGTGGTTCTGGAGCTCACACCCTGGGAGGTTCTGTAGCTCACACCCTGGGAGGTTTTGTAGCTCACACGCTGGGAGGTTCTGTAGCTCACACCATGGGAGGTTCTGGAGCTCAGTCGCTGGGAGGTTCTGTAGCTCACACCCTCGGAGGTTCTGTAGCTCACACCCTGGGAGGTTCTGTAGCTCACACCCTGGGAGGTTCTGTAGCTCACACCCTGGGAGGTTCTGTAGCTCACAGGCTGGGAGGTTCTGTAGCTCACACGCTGGGAGGTTCTGTAGGTCACACGCTGGGAGGTTCTGTAGCTCACACGCTGGGAGGTTCTGTAGCTCACACGCTGGGAGGTTCTGTAGCTCAGTCGCTGGGAGGTTCTGTAGCTCACACGCTGGGAGGTTCTGTAGCTCACACCCTGGGAGGTTCTGTAGCTCACACCCTGGGAGTTTCTGGAGCTCACACACTGGGTGGTTCTGGAGCTCAGTCGCTGGGTGGTTCTGGAGCTCAGTCGCTGGGTGGGTCTGTAGCTCACACGCTGGGAGGTTCTGTAGCTCACACGCTGGGAGGTTCTGTAGCTCACACGCTGGGAGGTTCTGTAGCTCACACCCTGGGAGGTTCTGTAGCTCACACCCTGGGAGGTTCTGCAGCTCACACCCTGGGAGGTTCTGTAGCTCACACCCTGGGAGGTTCTGTAGCTCACACGCTGGGAGGTACTGTAGCTCAGTCGGTGGGAGGTTCTGTAGCTCAGTCGGTGGGAGGTTCTGTAGCTCACACCCTGGGAGGTTCTGGAGCTCACACGCTGGGTGGTTCTGGAGCTCAGTCGCTGGGTGGTTCTGGAGCTCAGTCGCTGGGTGGTTCTGTAGCTCACACGCTGGGAGGTGCTGTAGCTCACACGCTGGGAGGTTCTGTAGCTCACACGCTGGGAGGTTCTGTAGCTCACACGCTGGGAGGTTCTGTAGCTCACACGCTGGGTGGTTCTGTAGCTCACACGCTGGGAGGTTCTGTAGCTCACACGCTGGGAGGTTCTGTAGCTCACACGCTGGGAGGTTCTGGAGCTCAGTCGCTGGGAGGTTCTGTAGCTCACAAGCTGGGAGGTTCTGTAGCTCACAACATGGGAGGTTCTGTAGCTCACACGCTGGGAGGTTCTGGAGCTCAGTCACTGGGAGGTTCTGTAGCTCACACGCTGGAAGGTTCTGTAGCTCATGCTGGGAGGTTCTGTTGCTCACACCCTGGGAGGTTCTGTTGCTCACACGCTGGGAGGTTCTGTAGCTCACACCCTGGGAGGTGCTGTAGCTCACACCCTGGGAGGTTCTGTAGCTCACACGCTGGGAGGTTCTGTAGCTCACACGCTGGGAGGTTCTGTAGCTCAGTCGCTGGGAGGTTCTGTAGCTCACACGCTGGGAGGTTCTGTAGCTCACACCCTGGGAGGTTCTGTAGCTCACACGCTGGGAGGTTCTGTAGCTCACAACATGGGAGGTTCTGGAGCTCAGTCGCTGGGAGGTTCTGTAGCTCACACCCTCGGAGGTACTGTAGCTCACACCCTGGGAGGTTCTGTAGCTCACACCCTGGGAGGTTCTGTAGCTCACACGCTGGGAGGTTCTGTAGGTCACACGCTGGGAGGTTCTGTAGGTCACACGCTGGGAGGTTCTGTAGCTCACACGCTGGGAGGTTCTGTAGCTCACACGCTGGGAGGTTCTGTAGCTCACACCCTGGGAGGTTCTGGAGCTCACACGCTGGGTGGTTCTGTAGCTCAGTCGCTGGGTGGTTCTGGAGCTCACACCCTGGGAGGTTCTGTAGCTCACACCCTGGGAGGTTTTGTAGCTCACACGCTGGGAGGTTCTGTAGCTCACACCATGGGAGGTTCTGGAGCTCAGTCGCTGGGAGGTTCTGTAGCTCACACCCTCGGAGGTTCTGTAGCTCACACCCTGGGAGGTTCTGTAGCTCACACCCTGGGAGGTTCTGTAGCTCACACCCTGGGAGGTTCTGTAGCTCACACGCTGGGAGGTTCTGTAGCTCACACGCTGGGAGGTTCTGTAGGTCACACGCTGGGAGGTTCTGTAGCTCACACGCTGGGAGGTTCTGTAGCTCACACGCTGGGAGGTTCTGTAGCTCAGTCGCTGGGAGGTTCTGTAGCTCACACGCTGGGAGGTTCTGTAGCTCACACCCTGGGAGGTTCTGTAGCTCACACCCTGGGAGTTTCTGGAGCTCACACACTGGGTGGTTCTGGAGCTCAGTCGCTGGGTGGTTCTGGAGCTCAGTCGCTGGGTGGGTCTGTAGCTCACACGCTGGGAGGTTCTGTAGCTCACACGCTGGGAGGTTCTGTAGCTCACACGCTGGGAGGTTCTGTAGCTCACACCCTGGGAGGTTCTGTAGCTCACACCCTGGGAGGTTCTGCAGCTCACACCCTGGGAGGTTCTGTAGCTCACACCCTGGGAGGTTCTGTAGCTCACACGCTGGGAGGTACTGTAGCTCAGTCGGTGGGAGGTTCTGTAGCTCAGTCGGTGGGAGGTTCTGTAGCTCACACCCTGGGAGGTTCTGGAGCTCACACGCTGGGTGGTTCTGGAGCTCAGTCGCTGGGTGGTTCTGGAGCTCAGTCGCTGGGTGGTTCTGTAGCTCACACGCTGGGAGGTGCTGTAGCTCACACGCTGGGAGGTTCTGTAGCTCACACGCTGGGAGGTTCTGTAGCTCACACCCTGGGAGGTTCTGTAGCTCACACCCTGGGAGGTTCTGTAGTTCACACCCTGGGAGGTTCTGGAGCTCAGTCGGTGGGAGGTTCTGTAGCTCACACCCTGGGAGGTTCTGTAGCTCACACGCTGGGAGGTTCTGTAGCTCACACGCTGGGAGGTTCCGTAGCTCACACCCTGGGAAGTTCCGTGGCTCACACCCTGGGAGGATCCGTGGCTCACACCCTGGGAGGATCCATGGCTCACACCCTGGGAGGTTCCGTAGCTCACACGCTGGGAGGTTCCGTAGCTCACACGCTGGGAGGTTCCATAGCTCACACGCTGGGAGGTTCCGTAGCTCACACGCTGGGAGGTTCCGTAGCTCACACGCTGGGAGGTTCCGTAGCTCACACGCTGGGAGGTTCCGTAGCTCACACGCTGGGAGGTTCCGTAGCTCACACGCTGGGAGGTTCCGTAGCTCATGCTGGGAGGTTCTGTAGCTCACACCCTCGGAGGTTCTGTAGCTCACACCATTGGAGGTTCTGTAGCTCACACCCTGGGAGGTTCCGTAGCTCACACGCTGGGAGGTTCCGTAGCTCATGCTGGGAGGTTCTGTAGCTCACACCCTCTGAGGTTCTGTAGCTCACACCATTGGAGGTTCTGTAGCTCACACCCTGGGAGGTTCTGTAGCTCACACGCTGGGAGGTTCTGTAGCTCACACCCTGGGAGGTTCTGTAGCTCACACGCTGGGAGGTTCTGTAGCTCACACCCTGGGACGTTCTGTAGCTCACACCCTGGGAGGTTCTGTAGCTCACACGCTGGGAGGTTCTGTAGCTCACACGCTGGGAGGTTCTGGAGCTCAGTCGCTGGGAGGTTCTGTAGCTCACACGCTGGGAGGTTCTGTAGCTCACACCATGGGAGGTTCTGTAGCTCACACGCTGGGAGGTTCTGTAGCTCACACTCTGGGAGGTTCTGGAGCTCAGTCACTGGGAGGTTCTGTAGCTCACACGCTGGAAGGTTCTGTAGCTCATGCTGGGACGTTCTGTAGCTCACACGCTGGGAGGTTCTGTAGCTCACACCCTGGGAGGTGCTGTAGCTCACACCCTGGGAGGTTCTGTAGCTCACACCCTGAGAGGTTCTGTAGCTCACACGCTGGGAGGTTCTGTAGCTCACACACTGGGAGGTTCTGTAGCTCACACGCTGGGAGGTTCTGTAGCTCAGTCGCTGGGAGGTTCTGTAGCTCACACGCTGGGAGGTTCTGTAGCTCACACCCTGGGAGGTTCTGTAGCTCACACGCTGGGAGGTTCTGCAGCTCACACGCTGGGAGGTTCTGTAGCTCAGTCGCTGGGAGGTTCTGTAGCTCACACGCTGGGAGGTTCTGTAGCTCACACCCTGGGAGGTTCTGTAGCTCACACCCTGGGAGGTTCTGTAGCTCACACCATGGGAGGTTCTGGAGCTCAGTCGCTGGGAGGTTCTGTAGCTCACACCCTCAGAGTTTCTGTAGCTCACACCCTGGGAGGTTCTGTAGCTCACACCCTGGGAGGTTCTGTAGCTCACACGCTGGGAGGTTCTGTAGGTCACACGCTGGGAGGTTCTGTAGCTCACACGCTGGGAGGTTCTGTAGCTCACACCCTGGGAGGTTCTGTAGCTCACACGCTGGGAGGTTCTGTAGCTCAGTCGCTGGGAGGTTCTGTAGCTCACACGCTGGGAGGTTCTGTAGCTCACACCCTGGGAGGTTCTGTAGCTCACACCCTGGGAGGTTCTGGAGCTCACACGCTGGGTGGTTCTGGAGCTCAGTCGCTGGGTGGTTCTGGAGCTCAGTCGCTGGGTGGTTCTGTAGCTCATTCGCTGGGTGGTTCTGTAGCTCACACCCTGGGAAGTTCCGTGGCTCACACCCTGGGATGATCCGTGGCTCACACCCTGGGAGGATCCGTGGCTCACACCCTGGGAGGTTCCGTAGCTCACACGCTGGGAGGTTCCGTAGCTCACACGCTGGGAGGTTCCGTAGCTCACACGCTGGGAGGTTCCGTATCTCACACGCTGGGAGGTTCCGTAGCTCACACGCTGGGAGGTTCCGTAGCTCACACGCTGGGAGGTTCCGTAGCTCACACGCTGGGAGGTTCCGTAGCTCACACGCTGGGAGGTTCCGTAGCTCATGCTGGGAGGTTCTGTAGCTCACACCCTCGGAGGTTCTGTAGCTCACACCATTGGAGGTTCTGTAGCTCACACCCTGGGAGGTTCCGTAGCTCACACGCTGGGAGGTTCCGTAGCTCATGCTGGGAGGTTCTGTAGCTCACACCCTCGGAGGTTCTGTAGCTCACACCATTGGAGGTTCTGTAGCTCACACCCTGGGAGGTTCTGTAGCTCACACGCTGGGAGGTTCTGTAGCTCACACCCTGGGAGGTTCTGTAGCTCACACCCTGGGAGGTTCTGGAGCTCACACGCTGGGTGGTTCTGGAGCTCAGTCGCTGGGTGGTTCTGGAGCTCAGTCGCTGGGTGGTTCTGTAGCTCAGTCGCTGGGTGGTTCTGTAGCTCACACGCTGGGAGGTTCTGTAGCTCACACGCTGGGAGGTTCTGTAGCTCACACGCTGGGAGGTTCTGTAGCTCACACGCTGGGAGGTTCTGTAGCTCACACCCTGGGAGGTTCTGTAGCTCACACCCTGGGAGGTTCTGCAGCTCACACCCTGGGAGGTTCTGTAGCTCACACCCTGGGAGGTTCTGTAGCTCACACCCTGAGAGGTTCTGTAGCTCACACCCTGAGAGGTTCTGTAGCTCACACCCTGGGAGGTTCTGTAGCTCACACCCTGGGAGGTTCTGTAGTTCACACCCTGGGAGGTTCTGGAGCTCAGTCGGTGGGAGGTTCTGTAGCTCACACCCTGGGAGGTTCTGTAGCTCACACGCTGGGAGGTTCTGTAGCTCACACGCTGGGAGGTTCTGTAGCTCACACGCTGGGAGGTTCTGTAGCTCACACGCTGGGAGGTTCTGTAGCTCACACGCTGGGAGGTTCTGGAGCTCAGTCGCTGGGAGGTTCTGTAGCTCACACGCTGGGAGGTTCTGTAGCTCACACCATGGGAGGTTCTGTAGCTCACACGCTGGGAGGTTCTGTAGCTCACACTCTGGGAGGTTCTGCAGCTCACACGCTGGGAGGTTCTGTAGCTCAGTCGCTGGGAGGTTCTGTAGCTCACACGCTGGGAGGTTCTGTAGCTCACACCCTGGGAGGTTCTGTAGCTCACACCCTGGGAGGTTCTGTAGCTCACACCATGGGAGGTTCTGGAGCTCAGTCGCTGGGAGGTTCTGTAGCTCACACCCTGGGAGGTTCTGTAGCTCACACCCTGGGAGGTTCTGTAGCTCACACCCTGGGAGGTTCTGTAGCTCACACGCTGGGAGGTTCTGTAGGTCTCACGCTGGGAGGTTCTGTAGCTCACACGCTGGGAGGTTCTGTAGCTCACACCCTGGGAGGTTCTGTAGCTCACACGCTGGGAGGTTCTGTAGCTCAGTCGCTGGGAGGTTCTGTAGCTCACACGCTGGGAGGTTCTGTAGCTCACACCCTGGGAGGTTCTGTAGCTCACACCCTGGGAGGTTCTGGAGCTCACACGCTGGGTGGTTCTGGAGCTCAGTCGCTGGGTGGTTCTGGAGCTCAGTCGCTGGGTGGTTCTGTAGCTCAGTCGCTGGGGGGTTCTGTAGCTCACACGCTGGGAGGTTCTGTAGCTCACACGCTGGGAGGTTCTGTAGCTCACACGCTGGGAGGTTCTGTAGCTCACACGCTGGGAGGTTCTGTAGCTCACACCCTGGAAGGTTCTGTAGCTCACACCCTGGGAGGTTCTGCAGCTCACACCCTGGGAGGTTCTGTAGCTCACACCCTGGGAGGTTCTGTAGCTCACACCCTGAGAGGTTCTGTAGCTCACACCCTGGGAGGTTCTGTAGTTCACACCCTGGGAGGTTCTGGAGCTCATTTGGTGGGAGGTTCTGTAGCTCACACCCTGGGAGGTTCTGTAGCTCACACGCTGGGAGGTTCTGTAGCTCACACGCTGGGAGGTTCTGTAGCTCACACGCTGGGTGGTTCTGTAGCTCACACGCTGGGAGGTTCTGTAGCTCACACGCTGGGAGGTTCTGTAGCTCACACGCTGGGAGGTTCTGGAGCTCAGTCGCTGGGAGGTTCTGTAGCTCACAAGCTGGGAGGTTCTGTAGCTCACAACATGGGAGGTTCTGTAGCTCACACGCTGGGAGGTTCTGGAGCTCAGTCACTGGGAGGTTCTGTAGCTCACACGCTGGAAGGTTCTGTAGCTCATGCTGGGAGGTTCTGTTGCTCACACCCTGGGAGGTTCTGTTGCTCACACGCTGGGAGGTTCTGTAGCTCACACCCTGGGAGGTGCTGTAGCTCACACCCTGGGAGGTTCTGTAGCTCACACGCTGGGAGGTTCTGTAGCTCACACGCTGGGAGGTTCTGTAGCTCAGTCGCTGGGAGGTTCTGTAGCTCACACGCTGGGAGGTTCTGTAGCTCACACCCTGGGAGGTTCTGTAGCTCACACGCTGGGAGGTTCTGTAGCTCACAACATGGGAGGTTCTGGAGCTCAGTCGCTGGGAGGTTCTGTAGCTCACACCCTCGGAGGTACTGTAGCTCACACCCTGGGAGGTTCTGTAGCTCACACCCTGGGAGGTTCTGTAGCTCACACGCTGGGAGGTTCTGTAGGTCACACGCTGGGAGGTTCTGTAGGTCACACGCTGGGAGGTTCTGTAGCTCACACGCTGGGAGGTTCTGTAGCTCACACGCTGGGAGGTTCTGTAGCTCACACCCTGGGAGGTTCTGGAGCTCACACGCTGGGTGGTTCTGTAGCTCAGTCGCTGGGTGGTTCTGGAGCTCACACCCTGGGAGGTTCTGTAGCTCACACCCTGGGAGGTTTTGTAGCTCACACGCTGGGAGGTTCTGTAGCTCACACCATGGGAGGTTCTGGAGCTCAGTCGCTGGGAGGTTCTGTAGCTCACACCCTCGGAGGTTCTGTAGCTCACACCCTGGGAGGTTCTGTAGCTCACACCCTGGGAGGTTCTGTAGCTCACACCCTGGGAGGTTCTGTAGCTCACACGCTGGGAGGTTCTGTAGCTCACACGCTGGGAGGTTCTGTAGGTCACACGCTGGGAGGTTCTGTAGCTCACACGCTGGGAGGTTCTGTAGCTCACACGCTGGGAGGTTCTGTAGCTCAGTCGCTGGGAGGTTCTGTAGCTCACACGCTGGGAGGTTCTGTAGTTCACACCCTGGGAGGTTCTGGAGCTCAGTCGGTGGGAGGTTCTGTAGCTCACACCCTGGGAGGTTCTGTAGCTCACACGCTGGGAGGTTCTGTAGCTCACACGCTGGGAGGTTCTGTAGCTCACACGCTGGGAGGTTCTGTAGCTCACACGCTGGGAGGTTCTGTAGCTCACACGCTGGGAGGTTCTGGAGCTCAGTCGCTGGGAGGTTCTGTAGCTCACACGCTGGGAGGTTCTGTAGCTCACACCATGGGAGGTTCTGTAGCTCACACGCTGGGAGGTTCTGTAGCTCACACTCTGGGAGGTTCTGCAGCTCACACGCTGGGAGGTTCTGTAGCTCAGTCGCTGGGAGGTTCTGTAGCTCACACGCTGGGAGGTTCTGTAGCTCACACCCTGGGAGGTTCTGTAGCTCACACCCTGGGAGGTTCTGTAGCTCACACCCTCGGAGGTTCTGTAGCTCACACCCTGGGAGGTTCTGTAGCTCACACCCTGGGAGGTTCTGTAGCTCACACCCTGGGAGGTTCTGTAGCTCACACGCTGGGAGGTTCTGTAGGTCTCACGCTGGGAGGTTCTGTAGCTCACACGCTGGGAGGTTCTGTAGCTCACACCCTGGGAGGTTCTGTAGCTCACACGCTGGGAGGTTCTGTAGCTCAGTCGCTGGGAGGTTCTGTAGCTCACACGCTGGGAGGTCCTGTAGCTCACACCCTGGGAGGTTCTGTAGCTCACACCCTGGGAGGTTCTGGAGCTCACACGCTGGGTGGTTCTGGTCAGTCGCTGGGTGGTTCTGGAGCTCAGTCGCTGGGTGGTTCTGTAGCTCAGTCGCTGGGTGGTTCTGTAGCTCACACGCTGGGAGGTTCTGTAGCTCACACGCTGGGAGGTTCTGTAGCTCACACGCTGGGAGGTTCTGTAGCTCACACGCTGGGAGGTTCTGTAGCTCACACCCTGGAAGGTTCTGTAGCTCACACCCTGGGAGGTTCTGCAGCTCACACCCTGGGAGGTTCTGTAGCTCACACCCTGGGAGGTTCTGTAGCTCACACCCTGAGAGGTTCTGTAGCTCACACCCTGGGAGGTTCTGTAGTTCACACCCTGGGAGGTTCTGGAGCTCATTTGGTGGGAGGTTCTGTAGCTCACACCCTGGGAGGTTCTGTAGCTCACACGCTGGGAGGTTCTGTAGCTCACACGCTGGGAGGTTCTGTAGCTCACACGCTGGGTGGTTCTGTAGCTCACACGCTGGGAGGTTCTGTAGCTCACACGCTGGGAGGTTCTGTAGCTCACACGCTGGGAGGTTCTGGAGCTCACAAGCTGGGAGGTTCTGTAGCTCACAAGCTGGGAGGTTCTGTAGCTCACAACATGGGAGGTTCTGTAGCTCACACGCTGGGAGGTTCTGGAGCTCAGTCACTGGGAGGTTCTGTAGCTCACACGCTGGAAGGTTCTGTAGCTCATGCTGGGAGGTTCTGTTGCTCACACCCTGGGAGGTTCTGTTGCTCACACGCTGGGAGGTTCTGTAGCTCACACCCTGGGAGGTGCTGTAGCTCACACCCTGGGAGGTTCTGTAGCTCACACGCTGGGAGGTTCTGTAGCTCACACGCTGGGAGGTTCTGTAGCTCAGTCGCTGGGAGGTTCTGTAGCTCACACGCTGGGAGGTTCTGTAGCTCACACCCTGGGAGGTTCTGTAGCTCACACGCTGGGAGGTTCTGTAGCTCACAACATGGGAGGTTCTGGAGCTCAGTCGCTGGGAGGTTCTGTAGCTCACACCCTCGGAGGTACTGTAGCTCACACCCTGGGAGGTTCTGTAGCTCACACCCTGGGAGGTTCTGTAGCTCACACGCTGGGAGGTTCTGTAGGTCACACGCTGGGAGGTTCTGTAGGTCACACGCTGGGAGGTTCTGTAGCTCACACGCTGGGAGGTTCTGTAGCTCACACGCTGGGAGGTTCTGTAGCTCACACCCTGGGAGGTTCTGGAGCTCACACGCTGGGTGGTTCTGTAGCTCAGTCGCTGGGTGGTTCTGGAGCTCACACCCTGGGAGGTTCTGTAGCTCACACCCTGGGAGGTTTTGTAGCTCACACGCTGGGAGGTTCTGTAGCTCACACCATGGGAGGTTCTGGAGCTCAGTCGCTGGGAGGTTCTGTAGCTCACACCCTCGGAGGTTCTGTAGCTCACACCCTGGGAGGTTCTGTAGCTCACACCCTGGGAGGTTCTGTAGCTCACACCCTGGGAGGTTCTGTAGCTCACACGCTGGGAGGTTCTGTAGCTCACACGCTGGGAGGTTCTGTAGGTCACACGCTGGGAGGTTCTGTAGCTCACACGCTGGGAGGTTCTGTAGCTCACACGCTGGGAGGTTCTGTAGCTCAGTCGCTGGGAGGTTCTGTAGCTCACACGCTGGGAGGTTCTGTAGTTCACACCCTGGGAGGTTCTGGAGCTCAGTCGGTGGGAGGTTCTGTAGCTCACACCCTGGGAGGTTCTGTAGCTCACACGCTGGGAGGTTCTGTAGCTCACACGCTGGGAGGTTCTGTAGCTCACACGCTGGGAGGTTCTGTAGCTCACACGCTGGGAGGTTCTGTAGCTCACACGCTGGGAGGTTCTGGAGCTCAGTCGCTGGGAGGTTCTGTAGCTCACACGCTGGGAGGTTCTGTAGCTCACACCATGGGAGGTTCTGTAGCTCACACGCTGGGAGGTTCTGTAGCTCACACTCTGGGAGGTTCTGCAGCTCACACGCTGGGAGGTTCTGTAGCTCAGTCGCTGGGAGGTTCTGTAGCTCACACGCTGGGAGGTTCTGTAGCTCACACCCTGGGAGGTTCTGTAGCTCACACCCTGGGAGGTTCTGTAGCTCACACCATGGGAGGTTCTGGAGCTCAGTCGCTGGGAGGTTCTGTAGCTCACACCCTCGGAGGTTCTGTAGCTCACACCCTGGGAGGTTCTGTAGCTCACACCCTGGGAGGTTCTGTAGCTCACACCCTGGGAGGTTCTGTAGCTCACACGCTGGGAGGTTCTGTAGGTCTCACGCTGGGAGGTTCTGTAGCTCACACGCTGGGAGGTTCTGTAGCTCACACCCTGGGAGGTTCTGTAGCTCACCCGCTGGGAGGTTCTGTAGCTCAGTCGCTGGGAGGTTCTGTAGCTCACACGCTGGGAGGTTCTGTAGCTCACACCCTGGGAGGTTCTGTAGCTCACACCCTGGGAGGTTCTGGAGCTCACACGCTGGGTGGTTCTGGAGCTCAGTCGCTGGGTGGTTCTGGAGCTCAGTCGCTGGGTGGTTCTGTAGCTCAGTCGCTGGGTGGTTCTGTAGCTCACACGCTGGGAGGTTCTGTAGCTCACACGCTGGGAGGTTCTGTAGCTCACACGCTGGGAGGTTCTGTAGCTCACACGCTGGGAGGTTCTGTAGCTCACACCCTGGAAGGTTCTGTAGCTCACACCCTGGGAGGTTCTGCAGCTCACACCCTGGGAGGTTCTGTAGCTCACACCCTGGGAGGTTCTGTAGCTCACACCCTGAGAGGTTCTGTAGCTCACACCCTGGGAGGTTCTGTAGTTCACACCCTGGGAGGTTCTGGAGCTCATTTGGTGGGAGGTTCTGTAGCTCACACCCTGGGAGGTTCTGTAGCTCACACGCTGGGAGGTTCTGTAGCTCACACGCTGGGAGGTTCTGTAGCTCACACGCTGGGTGGTTCTGTAGCTCACACGCTGGGAGGTTCTGTAGCTCACACGCTGGGAGGTTCTGTAGCTCACACGCTGGGAGGTTCTGGAGCTCAGTCGCTGGGAGGTTCTGTAGCTCACAAGCTGGGAGGTTCTGTAGCTCACAACATGGGAGGTTCTGTAGCTCACACGCTGGGAGGTTCTGGAGCTCAGTCACTGGGAGGTTCTGTAGCTCACACGCTGGAAGGTTCTGTAGCTCATGCTGGGAGGTTCTGTTGCTCACACCCTGGGAGGTTCTGTTGCTCACACGCTGGGAGGTTCTGTAGCTCACACCCTGGGAGGTGCTGTAGCTCACACCCTGGGAGGTTCTGTAGCTCACACGCTGGGAGGTTCTGTAGCTCAGTCGCTGGGAGGTTCTGTAGCTCACACGCTGGGAGGTTCTGTAGCTCACACCCTGGGAGGTTCTGTAGCTCACACGCTGGGAGGTTCTGTAGCTCACAACATGGGAGGTTCTGGAGCTCAGTCGCTGGGAGGTTCTGTAGCTCACACCCTCGGAGGTACTGTAGCTCACACCCTGGGAGGTTCTGTAGCTCACACCCTGGGAGGTTCTGTAGCTCACACGCTGGGAGGTTCTGTAGGTCACACGCTGGGAGGTTCTGTAGGTCACACGCTGGGAGGTTCTGTAGCTCACACGCTGGGAGGTTCTGTAGCTCACACGCTGGGAGGTTCTGTAGCTCACACCCTGGGAGGTTCTGGAGCTCACACGCTGGGTGGTTCTGTAGCTCAGTCGCTGGGTGGTTCTGGAGCTCACACCCTGGGAGGTTCTGTAGCTCACACCCTGGGAGGTTTTGTAGCTCACACGCTGGGAGGTTCTGTAGCTCACACCATGGGAGGTTCTGGAGCTCAGTCGCTGGGAGGTTCTGTAGCTCACACCCTCGGAGGTTCTGTAGCTCACACCCTGGGAGGTTCTGTAGCTCACACCCTGGGAGGTTCTGTAGCTCACACCCTGGGAGGTTCTGTAGCTCACACGCTGGGAGGTTCTGTAGCTCACACGCTGGGAGGTTCTGTAGGTCACACGCTGGGAGGTTCTGTAGCTCACACGCTGGGAGGTTCTGTAGCTCACACGCTGGGAGGTTCTGTAGCTCAGTCGCTGGGAGGTTCTGTAGCTCACACGCTGGGAGGTTCTGTAGCTCACACCCTGGGAGGTTCTGTAGCTCACACCCTGGGAGTTTCTGGAGCTCACACACTGGGTGGTTCTGGAGCTCAGTCGCTGGGTGGTTCTGGAGCTCAGTCGCTGGGTGGGTCTGTAGCTCACACGCTGGGAGGTTCTGTAGCTCACACGCTGGGAGGTTCTGTAGCTCACACGCTGGGAGGTTCTGTAGCTCACACCCTGGGAGGTTCTGTAGCTCACACCCTGGGAGGTTCTGCAGCTCACACCCTGGGAGGTTCTGTAGCTCACACCCTGGGAGGTTCTGTAGCTCACACGCTGGGAGGTACTGTAGCTCAGTCGGTGGGAGGTTCTGTAGCTCAGTCGGTGGGAGGTTCTGTAGCTCACACCCTGGGAGGTTCTGGAGCTCACACGCTGGGTGGTTCTGGAGCTCAGTCGCTGGGTGGTTCTGGAGCTCAGTCGCTGGGTGGTTCTGTAGCTCACACGCTGGGAGGTGCTGTAGCTCACACGCTGGGAGGTTCTGTAGCTCACACGCTGGGAGGTTCTGTAGCTCACACCCTGGGAGGTTCTGTAGCTCACACCCTGGGAGGTTCTGCAGCTCACACCCTGGGAGGTTCTGTAGCTCACACCCTGTGAGGTTCTGTAGCTAACACCCTGAGAGGTTCTGTAGCTCACACCCTGGGAGGTTCTGGAGCTCACACCCTGGGAGGTTCTGGAGCTCAGTCGGTGGGAGGTTCTGTAGCTCACACCCTGGAAGGTTCTGTAGCTCACACGCTGGGAGGTTCTGTAGCTCACACGCTGGGAGGTTCTGGAGCTCAGTCGCTGGGAGGTTCTGTAGCTCACACGCTGGGAGGTTCTGTAGCTCACACCATGGGAGGTTCTGGAGCTCAGTCGCTGGGAGGTTCTGTAGCTCACACGCTGGGAGGTTCTGTAGCTCACACCATGGGAGGTTCTGTAGCTCACACGCTGGGAGGTTCTGTAGCTCACACTCTGGGAGGTTCTGTAGCTCACACGCTGGAAGGTTCTGTAGCTCACACGCTGGGAGGTTCTGCAACTCACACGCTGGGAGGTTCTGTAGCTTACACGCTGGGAGGTTCTGTAGCTCACATGCTGGGAGGTTCTGTAGCTCACACCCTGGGAGGTTCTGTAGTTCACACGCTGGGAGGTTCTGTAGCTCACACCCTGGGAGGTACTGTAGCTCACACCCTGGGAGGTTCTGTAGCTCACACCCTGGGAGGTTCTATGGCTCACACGCTGGGAGGTTCTGTAGCTCACACCCTGGGAGGTTCTGTAGCTCACACCCTGGGAGGTTCTGTAAATCACACGCTGGGAGGTTCTGTAGGTCACACGCTGGGAGGTTCTGTAGGTCACACGCTGGGAGGTTCTGTAGCTCACACGCTGGGAGGTTCTGTAGCTCACACGCTGGGAGGTTCTGTAGCTCAGTCGCTGGGAGGTTCTGTAGCTCACACGCTGGGAGGTTCTGTAGCTCACACCCTGGGAGGTTCTGGAGCTCACACCCTGGGAGTTTCTGGAGCTCACACGCTGGGTGGTTCTGGAGCTCAGTCGCTGGGTGGTTCTTGAGCTCAGTCGCTGGGTGGTTCTGTAGCTCACACGCTGGGAGGTTCTGTAGCTCACACGCTGGGAGGTTCTGTAGGTCTCACGCTGGGAGGTTCTGTAGCTCACACGCTGGGAGGTTCTGTAGCTCACACCCTGGGAGGTTCTGTAGCTCACACGCTGGGAGGTTCTGTAGCTCAGTCGCTGGGAGGTTCTGTAGCTCACACGCTGGGAGGTTCTGTAGCTCACACCCTGGGAGGTTCTGTAGCTCACACCCTGGGAGGTTCTGGAGCTCACACGCTGGGTGGTTCTGGAGCTCAGTCGCTGGGTGGTTCTGTAGCTCAGTCGCTGGGTGGTTCTGTAGCTCACACGCTGGGAGGTTCTGTAGCTCACACGCTGGGAGGTTCTGTAGCTCACACGCTGGGAGGTTCTGTAGCTCACACGCTGGGAGGTTCTGTAGCTCACACCCTGGAAGGTTCTGTAGCTCACACCCTGGGAGGTTCTGCAGCTCACACCCTGGGAGGTTCTGTAGCTCACACCCTGGGAGGTTCTGTAGCTCACACCCTGAGAGGTTCTGTAGCTCACACCCTGGGAGGTTCTGTAGTTCACACCCTGGGAGGTTCTGGAGCTCATTTGGTGGGAGGTTCTGTAGCTCACACCCTGGGAGGTTCTGTAGCTCACACGCTGGGAGGTTCTGTAGCTCACACGCTGGGAGGTTCTGTAGCTCACACGCTGGGTGGTTCTGTAGCTCACACGCTGGGAGGTTCTGTAGCTCACACGCTGGGAGGTTCTGTAGCTCACACGCTGGGAGGTTCTGGAGCTCAGTCGCTGGGAGGTTCTGTAGCTCACAAGCTGGGAGGTTCTGTAGCTCACACCATGGGAGGTTCTGTAGCTCACACGCTGGGAGGTTCTGGAGCTCAGTCACTGGGAGGTTCTGTAGCTCACACGCTGGAAGGTTCTGTAGCTCATGCTGGGAGGTTCTGTTGCTCACACCCTGGGAGGTTCTGTAGCTCACACGCTGGGAGGTTCTGTAGCTCACACCCTGGGAGGTGCTGTAGCTCACACCCTGGGAGGTTCTGTAGCTCACACGCTGGGAGGTTCTGTAGCTCACACGCTGGGAGGTTCTGTAGCTCAGTCGCTGGGAGGTTCTGTAGCTCACACGCTGGGAGGTTCTGTAGCTCACACCCTGGGAGGTTCTGTAGCTCACACGCTGGGAGGTTCTGTAGCTCACAACATGGGAGGTTCTGGAGCTCAGTCGCTGGGAGGTTCTGTAGCTCACACCCTCGGAGGTACTGTAGCTCACACCCTGGGAGGTTCTATAGCTCACACCCTGGGAGGTTCTGTAGCTCACACGCTGGGAGGTTCTGTAGGTCACACGCTGGGAGGTTCTGTAGGTCACACGCTGGGAGGTTCTGTAGCTCACACGCTGGGAGGTTCTGTAGCTCACACGCTGGGAGGTTCTGTAGCTCACACCCTGGGAGGTTCTGGAGCTCACACGCTGGGTGGTTCTTTAGCTCAGTCGCTGGGTGGTTCTGGAGCTCACACCCTGGGAGGTTCTGTAGCTCACACCCTGGGAGGTTTTGTAGCTCACACGCTGGGAGGTTCTGTAGCTCACACCATGGGAGGTTCTGGAGCTCAGTCGCTGGGAGGTTCTGTAGCTCACACCCTCGGAGGTTCTGTAGCTCACACCCTGGGAGGTTCTGTAGCTCACACCCTGGGAGGTTCTGTAGCTCACACCCTGGGAGGTTCTGTAGCTCACACGCTGGGAGGTTCTGTAGCTCACACGCTGGGAGGTTCTGTAAGTCACACGCTGGGAGGTTCTGTAGCTCACACGCTGGGAGGTTCTGTAGCTCACACGCTGGGAGGTTCTGTAGCTCAGTCGCTGGGAGGTTCTGTAGCTCACACGCTGGGAGGTTCTGTAGCTCACACCCTGGGAGGTTCTGTAGCTCACACCCTGGGAGTTTCTGGAGCTCACACTGGGTGGTTCTGGAGCTCAGTCGCTGGGTGGTTCTGGAGCTCAGTCGCTGGGTGGGTCTGTAGCTCACACGCTGGGAGGTTCTGTAGCTCACACGCTGGGAGGTTCTGTAGCTCACACGCTGGGAGGTTCTGTAGCTCACACCCTGGGAGGTTCTGTAGCTCACACCCTGGGAGGTTCTGCAGCTCACACCCTGGGAGGTTCTGTAGCTCACACCCTGGGAGGTTCTGTAGCTCACACGCTGGGAGGTTCTGTAGCTCAGTCGGTGGGAGGTTCTGTAGCTCAGTCGGTGGGAGGTTCTGTAGCTCACACCCTGGGAGGATCTGGAGCTCACACGCTGGGTGGTTCTGGAGCTCAGTCGCTTGGTGGTTCTGGAGCTCAGTCGCTGGGTGGTTCTGTAGCTCACACGCTGGGAGGTGCTGTAGCTCACACGCTGGGAGGTTCTGTAGCTCACACCCTGGGAGGTTCTGTAGCTCACACCCTGGGAGGTTCTGCAGCTCACACCCTGGGAGGTTCTGTAGCTCACACCCTGTGAGGTTCTGTAGCTAACACCCTGAGAGGTTCTGTAGCTCACACCCTGGGAGGTTCTGGAGCTTACACCCTGGGAGGTTCTGGAGCTCAGTCGGTGGGAGGTTCTGTAGCTCACACCCTGGGAGGCTCTGTAGCTCACACGCTGGGAGGTTCTGTAGCTCACACGCTGGGAGGTTCTGGAGCTCAGTCGCTGGGAGGTTCTGTAGCTCACACGCTGGGAGGTTCTGTAGCTCACACCATGGGAGGTTCTGGAGCTCAGTCGCTGGGAGGTTCTGTAGCTCACACGCTGGGAGGTTCTGTAGCTCACACCATGGGAGGTTCTGTAGCTCACACGCTGGGAGGTTCTGTAGCTCACACTCTGGGAGGTTCTGTAGCTCACATGCTGGAAGGTTCTGTAGCTCACACGCTGGGAGGTTCTGCAGCTCACACGCTGGGAGGTTCTGTAGCTCACACGCTGGGAGGTTCTGTAGCTCACATGCTGGGAGGTTCTGTAGCTCACACCCTGGGAGGTTCTGTAGTTCACACGCTGGGAGGTTCTGTAGCTCACACCCTGGGAGGTACTGTAGCTCACACCCTGGGAGGTTCTGTAGCTCACACCCTGGGAGGTTCTATGGCTCACACGCTGGGAGGTTCTGTAGCTCACACCCTGGGAGGTTCTGTAGCTCACACCCTGGGAGGTTCTGTAAATCACACGCTGGGAGGTTCTGTAGGTCACACGCTGGGAGGTTCTGTAGGTCACACGCTGGGAGGTTCTGTAGCTCACACGCTGGGAGGTTCTGTAGCTCACACGCTGGGAGGTTCTGTAGCTCAGTCGCTGGGAGGTTCTGTAGCTCACACGCTGGGAGGTTCTGTAGCTCACACCCTGGGAGGTTCTGGAGCTCACACCCTGGGAGTTTCTGGAGCTCACACGCTGGGTGGTTCTGGAGCTCAGTCGCTGGGTGGTCCTTGAGCTCAGTCGCTGGGTGGTTCTGTAGCTCACACGCTGGGAGGTTCTGTAGCTCACACGCTGGGAGGTTCTATAGCTCACACGCTGGGAGGTTCTGTAGCTCACACGCTGGGAGGTTGTGTAGCTCACACGCTGGGAGATTCTGTAGCTCACACGCTGGGAGTTTCTGTAGCTCACACCCTGGGAGGTTCTGTAGCTCACACCCTGGGAGGTTCTGTAGCTCACACCCTGGGAGGTTCTGCAGCTCACACCCTGGGAGGTTCTGTAGCTCACACCCTGGGAGGTTCTGTAGCTCACACCCTGAGAGGTTCTGTAGCTCACACCCTGGGAGGTTCTGGAGCTCACACGCTGGGTGGTTCTGGAGCTCAGTCGCTGGGTGGTTCTGGAGCTCAGTCGCTGGGTGGTTCTGGAGCTCAGTCGCTGGGTGGTTCTGTAGCTCACACGCTGGGAGGTTCTGTAGCTCACACGCTGGGAGGTTCTGTAGCTCACACGCTGGGAGGTTCTGTAGCTCACACGCTGGGAGGTTCTGTAGCTCACACCCTGGAAGGTTCTGTAGCTCACACCCTGGGAGGTTCTGCAGCTCACACCCTGGGAGGTTCTGTAGCTCACACCCTGGGAGGTTCTGTAGCTCACACCCTGAGAGGTTCTGTAGCTCACACCCTGGGAGGTTCTGTAGTTCACACCCTGGGAGGTTCTGGAGCTCATTTGGTGGGAGGTTCTGTAGCTCACACCCTGGGAGGTTCTGTAGCTCACACGCTGGGAGGTTCTGTAGCTCACACGCTGGGAGGTTCTGTAGCTCACACGCTGGGAGGTTCTGTAGCTCACACGCTGGGAGGTTCTGTAGCTCACACGCTGGGAGGTTCTGGAGCTAAGTCGCTGGGAGGTTCTGTAGCTCACACGCTGGGAGGTTCTGTAGCTCACACCATGGGAGGTTCTGTAGCTCACACGCTGGGAGGTTCTGTAGCTCACACTCTGGGAGGTTCTGTAGCTCACACGCTGGAAGGTTCTGTAGCTCATGCTGGGAGGTTCTGTAGCTCACACTCTGGGAGGTTCTGGAGCTCAGTCACTGGGAGGTTCTGTAGCTCACACGCTGGAAGGTTCTGTAGCTCATGCTGGGAGGTTCTGTTGCTCACACCCTGGGAGGTTCTGTAGCTCACACGCTGGGAGGTTCTGTAGCTCACACCCTGGGAGGTGCTGTAGCTCACACCCTGGGAGGTTCTGTAGCTCACACGCTGGGAGGTTCTGTAGCTCACACGCTGGGAGGTTCTGTAGCTCAGTCGCTGGGAGGTTCTGTAGCTCACACGCTGGGAGGTTCTGAAGATCACACCCTGGGAGGTTCTGTAGCTCACACGCTGGGAGGTTCTGTAGCTCACAACATGGGAGGTTCTGGAGCTCAGTCGCTGGGAGGTTCTGTAGCTCACACCCTCGGAGGTACTGTAGCTCACACCCTGGGAGGTTCTGTAGCTCACACCCTGGGAGGTTCTGTAGCTCACACGCTGGGAGGTTCTGTAGGTCACACGCTGGGAGGTTCTGTAGGTCACACGCTGGGAGGTTCTGTAGCTCACACGCTGGGAGGTTCTGTAGCTCACACGCTGGGAGGTTCTGTAGCTCACACCCTGGGAGGTTCTGGAGCTCACACGCTGGGTGGTTCTGTAGCTCAGTCGCTGGGTGGTTCTGGAGCTCACACCCTGGGAGGTTCTGTAGCTCACACCCTGGGAGGTTTTGTAGCTCACACGCTGGGAGGTTCTGTAGCTCACACCATGGGAGGTTCTGGAGCTCAGTCGCTGGGAGGTTCTGTAGCTCACACCCTGGGAGGTTCTGTAGCTCACACCCTGGGAGGTTCTGGAGCTCACACACTGGGTGGTTCTGGAGCTCAGTCGCTGGGTGGTTCTGGAGCTCAGTCGCTGGGTGGGTCTGTAGCTCACACGCTGGGAGGTTCTGTAGCTCACACGCTGGGAGGTTCTGTAGCTCACACGCTGGGAGGTTCTGTAGCTCACACCCTGGGAGGTTCTGTAGCTCACACCCTGGGAGGTTCTGCAGCTCACACCCTGGGAGGTTCTGTAGCTCACACCCTGGGAGGTTCTGTAGCTCACACGCTGGGAGGTTCTGTAGCTCAGTCGGTGGGAGGTTCTGTAGCTCAGTCGGTGGGAGGTTCTGTAGCTCACACCCTGGGAGGTTCTGTAGCTCACACCCTGGGAGGTTCTGGAGCTCACACGCTGGGTGGTTCTGGAGCTCAGTCGCTGGGTGGTTCTGGAGCTCAGTCGCTGGGTGGTTCTGTAGCTCACACGCTGGGAGGTGCTGTAGCTCACACGCTGGGAGGTTCTGTAGCTCACACGCTGGGAGGTTCTGTAGCTCACACCCTGGGAGGTTCTGTAGCTCACACCCTGGGAGGTTCTGCAGCTCACACCCTGGGAGGTTCTGTAGCTCACACCCTGTGAGGTTCTGTAGCTAACACCTTGAGAGGTTCTGTAGCTCACACCCTGGGAGGTTCTGGAGCTCACACCCTGGGAGGTTCTGGAGCTCAGTCGGTGGGAGGTTCTGTAGCTCACACCCTGGGAGGTTCTGTAGCTCACACGCTGGGAGGTTCTGTAGCTCACACGCTGGGAGGTTCTGTAGCTCACACGCTGGGAGGTTCTGGAGCTCAGTCGCTGGGAGGTTCTGTAGCTCACACGCTGGGAGGTTCTGTAGCTCACACCATGGGAGGTTCTGGAGCTCAGTCGCTGGGAGGTTCTGTAGCTCACACGCTGGGAGGTTCTGTAGCTCACACCATGGGAGGTTCTGTAGCTCACATGCTGGGAGGTTCTGTAGCTCAAACTCTGGGAGGTTCTGTAGCTCACACGCTGGAAGGTTCTGTAGCTCACACGCTGGGAGGTTCTGCAGCTCACACGCTGGGAGGTTCTGTAGCTCACACGCTGGGAGGTTCTGTAGCTCACATGCTGGGAGGTCCTGTAGCTCACACCCTGGGAGGTTCTGTAGTTCACACGCTGGGAGGTTCTGTAGCTCACACCCTGGGAGGTACTGTAGCTCACACCCTGGGAGGTTCTGTAGCTCACACCCTGGGAGGTTCTATGGCTCACACGCTGGGAGGTTCTGTAGCTCACACCCTGGGAGGTTCTGTAGCTCACACCCTGGGAGGTTCTGTAGGTCACACGCTGGGAGGTTCTGTAGGTCACACGCTGGGAGGTTCTGTAGGTCACACGCTGGGAGGTTCTGTAGGTCACACGCTGGGAGGTTCTGTAGCTCACACGCTGGGAGGTTCTGTAGCTCAGTCGCTGGGAGGTTCTGTAGCTCACACGCTGGGAGGTTCTGTAGCTCACACCCTGGGAGGTTCTGGAGCTCACACCCTGGGAGGTTCTGGAGCTCACACGCTGGGTGGTTCTGGAGCTCAGTCGCTGGGTGGTTCTTGAGCTCAGTCGCTGGGTGGTTCTGTAGCTCACACGCTGGGAGGTTCTGTAGCTCACACGCTGGGAGGTTCTATAGCTCACACGCTGGGAGGTTCTGTAGCTCACACGCTGGGAGGTTCTGTAGCTCACACACTGGGAGGTTCTGTAGCTCACACGCTGGGAGATTCTGTAGCTCACACGCTGGGAGTTTCTGTAGCTCACACCCTGGGAGGTTCTGTAGCTCACACCCTGGGAGGTTCTGCAGCTCACACCCTGGGAGGTTCTGTAGCTCACACCCTGGGAGGTTCTGTAGCTCACACCCTGAGAGGTTCTGTAGCTCACACCCTGGGAGGTTCTGGAGCTCACACCCTGGGAGGTTCTGGAGCTCAGTCGGTGGGAGGTTCTGTAGCTCACACCCTGGGAGGTTCTGTAGCTCACACGCTGGGAGGTTCTGTAGCTCACACCCTGGGAGATTCTATAGCTAACACCCTGGGAGGTTCTGTAGCTCACACACTGGGAGTTTCTGTAGCTCACACCCTGGGAGGTTCTGTAGCTCACACCCTGGGAGGTTCTGTAGCTCACACGCTGGGAGGTTCTGTAGGTCACACGCTGGGAGGTTCTGTAGGTCACACGCTGGGAGGTTCTGTAGCTCACACGCTGGGAGGTTCTGTAGCTCACACGCTGGGAGGTTCTGTAGCTCAGTCGCTGGGAGGTTCTGTAGCTCACACGCTGGGAGGTTCTGGAGCTCACACCCTGGGAGGTTCTGGAGCTCACACGCTGGGTGGTTCTGGAGCTCACACGCTGGGTGGTTCTGGAGCTCAGTCGCTGGGTGGTTCTTGAGCTCAGTCGCTGGGTGGTTCTGTAGCTCACACGCTGGGAGGTTCTGTAGCTCACACGCTGGGAGGTTCTGTAGCTCACACGCTGGGAGGTTTTGTAGCTCACACGCTGGGAGGTTCTGTAGCTCACACTCTGGGAGGTTCTGTAGCTCACGCTGGGAGGTTCTGGAGCTCAGTCGCTGGGAGGTTCTGTAGCTCACACGCTGGGAGGTTCTGTAGCTCACACCATGGGAGGTTCTGTAGCTCACACGCTGGGAGGTTCTGTAGCTCACACTCTGGGAGGTTCTGTAGCTCACACGCTGGAAGGTTCTGTAGCTCATGCTGGGAGGTTCTGTAGCTCACACTCTGGGAGGTTCTGGAGCTCAGTCACTGGGAGGTTCTGTAGCTCACATGCTGGAAGGTTCTGTAGCTCATGCTGGGAGGTTCTGTTGCTCACACCCTTGGAGGTTCTGTAGCTCACACGCTGGGAGGTTCTGTAGCTCACACCCTGGGAGGTGCTGTAGCTCACACCCTGGGAGGTTCTGTAGCTCACACGCTGGGAGGTTCTGTAGCTCACACGCTGGGAGGTTCTGTAGCTCAGTCGCTGGGAGGTTCTGTAGCTCACACGCTGGGAGGTTCTGTAGCTCACACCCTGGGAGGTTCTGTAGCTCACACGCTGGGAGGTTCTGTAGCTCACACCATGGGAGGTTCTGGAGCTCAGTCGCTGGGAGGTTCTGTAGCTCACACCCTCGGAGGTTCTGTAGCTCACACCCTGGGAGGTTATGTAGCTCACACCCTGGGAGGTTCTGTAGCTCACACGCTGGGAGGTTCTGTAGCTCACACGCTGGGAGGTTCTGTAGGTCACACGCTGGGAGGTTCTGTAGGTCACACGCTGGGAGGTTCTGTAGCTCACACGCTGGGAGGTTCTGGAGCTCACACCCTGGGAGGTTCTGGAGCTCACACCCTGGGAGGTTCTGGAGCTCACACGCTGGGTGGTTCTGGAGCTCAGTCGCTGGGTGGTTCTTGAGCTCAGTCGCTGGGTTGTTCTGTAGCTCACACGCTGGGAGGTTCTGTAGCTCACGAGCTGGGAGGTTCTATAGCTCACACGCTGGGAGGTTCTGTAGCTCACACGCTGGGAGTTTCTGTAGCTCACACCCTGGGAGGTTCTGCAGCTCACACCCTGGGAGGTTCTGCAGCTCACACCCTGGGAGGTTCTGTAGCTCACACCCTGGGAGGTTCTGTAGCTCACACCCTGAGAGGTTCTGTAGCTCACACCCTGGGAGGTTCTGGAGCTCACACCCTGGGAGGTTCTGGAGCTCAGTCGATGGGAGGTTCTGTAGCTCACACCCTGGGAGGTTCTGTAGCTCACACCCTGGGAGATTCTATAGCTAACACTCTGGGAGGTTCTGTAGCTCACACACTGGGAGGTTCTGTAGCTCACACCCTGGGAGGTTCTGTAGCTCACACACTGGGAGGTTCTGTAGCTCACACGCTGGGAGGTTCTGTAGGTCACACGCTGGGAGGTTCTGTAGGTCACACGCTGGGAGGTTCTGTAGCTCACACGCTGGGAGGTTCTGTAGCTCACACGCTGGGAGGTTCTGTAGCTCAGTCGCTGGGAGGTTCTGTAGCTCACACGCTGGGAGGTTCTGTAGCTCACACCCTGGGAGGTTCTGGAGCTCACACCCTGGGAGGTTCTGGAGCTCACACGCTGGGTGGTTCTGGAGCTCAGTCGCTGGGTGGTTCTTGAGCTCAGTCGCTGGGTGGTTCTGTAGCTCACACGCTGGGAGGTTCTGTAGCTCACACGCTGGGAGGTTCTATAGCTCACACGCTGGGAGGTTTTGTAGCTCACACGCTGGGAGGTTCTGTAGCTCACACGCTGGGAGGTTCTGTAGCTCACACGCTGGGAGGTTCTGGAGATCAGTCGCTGGGAGGTTCTGTAGCTCACACGCTGGGAGGTTCTGTAGCTCACACCATGGGAGGTTCTTTAGCTCACACGCTGGGAGGTTCTGTAGCTCACACTCTGGGAGGTTCTGTAGCTCACACGCTGGAAGGTTCTGTAGCTCATGCTGGGAGGTTCTGTAGCTCACACACTGGGAGGTTCTGGAGCTCAGTCACTGGGAGGTTCTGTAGCTCACACGCTGGAAGGTTCTGTAGCTCATGCTGGGAGGTTCTGTTGCTCACACCCTTGGAGGTTCTGTAGCTCACACGCTGGGAGGTTCTGTAGCTCACACCCTGGGAGGTGCTGTAGCTCACACCCTGGGAGGTTCTGTAGCTCACACGCTGGGAGGTTCTGTAGCTCACACGCTGGGAGGTTCTGTAGCTCAGTCGCTGGGAGGTTCTGTAGCTCACACGCTGGGAGGTTCTGTAGCTCACACCCTGGGAGGTTCTGTAGCTCACACGATGGGAGGTTCTGTAGCTCACACCATGGGAGGTTCTGGAGCTCAGTCGCTGGGAGGTTCTGTAGCTCACACCCTCGGAGGTTCTGTAGCTCACACCCTGGGAGGTTCTGTAGCTCACACCCTGGGAGGTTCTGTAGCTCACACGCTGGGAGGTTCTGTAGCTCACACGCTGGGAGGTTCTGTAGGTCACACGCTGGGAGGTTCTGTAGCTCACACGCTGGGAGGTTCTGTAGCTCACACGCTGGGAGGTTCTGTAGCTCACACGCTGGGAGGTTCTGTAGCTCACACCCTGGGAGGTTCTGGAGCTCACACGCTGGGTGGTTCTGTAGCTCAGTCGCTGGGTGGTTCTGGAGCTCACACCCTGGGAGGTTCTGTAGCTCACACCCTGGGAGGTTTTGTAGCTCACACGCTGGGATGTTCTGTAGCTCACACCATGGGAGGTTCTGGAGCTCAGTCGCTGGGAGGTTCTGTAGCTCACACCCTCGGAGGTTCTGTAGCTCACACCCTGGGAGGTTCTGTAGCTCACACCCTGGGAGGTTCTGTAGCTCACACGCTGGGAGGTTCTGTAGGTCACACGCTGGGAGGTTCTGTAGGTCACACGCTGGGAGGTTCTGTAGCTCACACGCTGGGAGGTTCTGTAGCTCACACGCTGGGAGGTTCTGTAGCTCAGTCGCTGGGAGGTTCTGTAGCTCACACGCTGGGAGGTTCTGTAGCTCACACCCTGGGAGGTTCTGTAGCTCACACCCTGGGAGGTTCTGGAGCTCACACGCTGGTTGGTTCTGGAGCTCAGTCGCTGGGTGGTTCTGGAGCTCAGTCGCTGGGTGGGTCTGTAGCTCACACGCTGGGAGGTTCTGTAGCTCACACGTTGGGAGGTTCTGTAGCTCACACGCTGGGAGGTTCTGTAGCTCACACGCTGGGAGGTTCTGTAGCTCACACGCTGGAAGGTTCTGTAGCTCATGCTGGGAGGTTCTGTTGCTCACACTCTGGGAGGTTTTGGAGCTCAGTCACTGGGAGGTTCTGGAGCTCACACGCTGGAAGGTTCTGGAGCTCATGCTGGGAGGTTCTGTTGCTCACACCCTGGGAGGTTCTGTAGCTCACACGCTGGGAGGTTCTGTAGCTCACACTCTGGGAGGTGCTGTAGCTCACACCCTGGGAGGTTCTGTAGCTCACACGCTGGGAGGTTCTGTAGCTCACACGCTGGGAGGTTCTGTAGCTCAGTCGCTGGGAGGTTCTGTAGCTCACACGCTGGGAGGTTCTGTAGCTCACACCCTGGGAGGTTCTGTAGCTCACACGCTGGGAGGTTCTGTAGCTCACACCATGGGAGGTTCTGGAGCTCAGTCGCTGGGAGGTTCTGTAGCTCACACCCTCGGAGGTTCTGTAGCTCACACCCTGGGAGGTTCTGTAGCTCACACCCTGGGAGGTTCTGTAGCTCACACGCTGGGAGGTTCTGTAGGTCACACGCTGGGAGGTTCTGTAGGTCACACGCTGGGAGGTTCTGTAGCTCACACGCTGGGAGGTTCTGTAGCTCACACGCTGGGAGGTTCTGTAGCTCACACCCTGGGAGGTTCTGGAGCTCACACGCTGGGTGGTTCTGTAGCTCAGTCACTGGGTGGTTCTGGAGCTCACACCCTGGGAGGTTCTGTAGCTCACACCCTGGGAGGTTCTGTAGCTCACACCATGGGAGGTTCTGGAGCTCAGTCGCTGGGAGGTTCTGTAGCTCACACCCTCGGAGGTTCTGTAGCTCACACCCTGGGAGGTTCTGTAGCTCACACCCTGGGAGGTTCTGTAGCTCACACGCTTTGGAGGTTCTATAGGTCACACGCTGGGAGGTTCTGTAGGTCACACGCTGGGAGGTTCTGTAGCTCACACGCTGGGAGGTTCTGTAGCTCACACGCTGGGAGGTTCTGTAGCTCAGTCGCTGGGAGGATCTGTAGCTCACACGCTGGGAGGTTCTGTAGCTCACACCCTGGGAGGTTCTGTAGCTCACACCCTGGGAGGTTCTGGAGCTCACACGCTGGGTGGTTCTGGAGCTCAGTCGCTGGGTGGTTCTGGAGCTCAGTCGCTGGGTGGGTCTGTAGCTCACACGCTGGGAGGTTCTGTAGCTCACACGCTGGGAGGTTCTGTAGCTCACACGCTGGGAGGTTCTGTAGCTCACACCCTGGGAGGTTCTGTAGCTCACACGCTGGGAGGTTCTGTAGCTTACACCCTGGGAGGTTCTGTAGCTCACACGCTGGGAGGTTCTGTAGCTCTCACCCTGGGAGGTTCTGTAGCTCACACGCTGGGAGGTTCTGTAGCTCACACGCTGGGAGGTTCTGTAGCTCACACGCTGGAAGGTTCTGTAGCTCATGCTGGGAGGTTCTGTTGCTCACACTCTGGGAGGTTTTGGAGCTCAGTCACTGGGAGGTTCTGGAGCTCACACGCTGGAAGGTTCTGGAGCTCATGCTGGGAGGTTCTGTTGCTCACACCCTGGGAGGTTCTGTAGCTCACACGCTGGGAGGTTCTGTAGCTCACACTCTGGGAGGTGCTGTAGCTCACACCCTGGGAGGTTCTGTAGCTCACACGCTGGGAGGTTCTGTAGCTCACACGCTGGGAGGTTCTGTAGCTCAGTCGCTGGGAGGTTCTGTAGCTCACACGCTGGGAGGTTCTGTAGCTCACACCATGGGAGGTTCTGTAGCTCACACCCTAGGAGGTTCTGTAGCTCACACGCTGGGAGGTTCTGTAGCTCACACCATGGGAGGTTCTGGAGCTCAGTCGCTGGGAGGTTCTGTAGCTCACACCCTCGGAGGTTCTGTAGCTCACACCCTGGGAGGTTCTGTAGCTCACACCCTGGGTGGTTCTGTAGCTCACACGCTGGGAGGTTCTGTAGGTCACACGCTGGGAGGTTCTGTAGGTCACACGCTGGGAGGTTCTGTAGCTCACACGCTGGGAGGTTCTGTAGCTCACACGCTGGGAGGTTCTGTAGCTCACACCCTGGGAGGTTCTGGAGCTCACACGCTGGGTGGTTCTGTAGCTCAGTCGCTGGGTGGTTCTGGAGCTCACACCCTGGGAGGTTCTGTAGCTCACACCCTGGGAGGTTTTGTAGCTCACACGCTGGGAGGTTCTGTAGCTCACACCATGGGAGGTTCTGGAGCTCAGTCGCTGGGAGGTTCTGTAGCTCACACCCTCGGAGGTTCTGTAGCTCACACCCTGTGAGGTTCTGTAGCTCACATCCTGGGAGGTTCTGTAGCTCACACGCTGGGAGGTTCTATAGGTCACACGCTGGGAGGTTCTGTAGGTCACACGCTGGGAGGTTCTGTAGCTCACACGCTGGGAGGTTCTGTAGCTCACACGCTGGGAGGTTCTGTAGCTCAGTCGCTGGGAGGATCTGTAGCTCACACGCTGGGAGGTTCTGTAGCTCACACCCTGGGAGGTTCTGTAGCTCACACCCTGGGAGGTTCTGGAGCTCACACGCTGGGTGGTTCTGGAGCTCAGTCGCTGGGTGGTTCTGGAGCTCAGTCGCTGGGTGGGTCTGTAGCTCACACGCTGGGAGGTTCTGTAGCTCACACGCTGGGAGGTTCTGTAGCTCACACGCTGGGAGGTTCTGTAGCTCACACCCTGGGAGGTTCTGTAGCTCACACCCTGGGAGGTTCTGCAGCTCACACCCTGGGAGGTTCTGTAGCTCACACCCTGGGAGGTTCTCTAGCTCACACCCTGAGAGGTTCTGTAGCTCACACCCTGGGAGGTTCTGGAGCTCACACCCTGGGAGGTTCTGGAGCTCAGTCGGTGGGAGGTTCTGTAGCTCACACCCTGGGAGGTTCTGTAGCTCATACGCTGGGAGGTTCTGTAGCTCACACGCTGGGAGGTTATGTAGCTCACACGCTGGGAGGTTCTGTAGCTCACACGCTGGGAGGTTCTGTAGCTCACACGCTGGGAGGTTCTATAGCTCACACGCTGGGAGGTTCTGTAGCTCACACGCTGGGAGGTTCTGTAGCTCACACGCTGGGAGGTTCTGTAGCTCACACGCTGGGAGGTTCTATAGCTCACACGCTGGGAGGTTCTGTAGCTCACACGCTGGGAGGTTCTGTAGCTCACACGCTGGGAGGTTCTGTAGCTCACACGCTGGGAGGTTCTGCAGATCACACGCTGGGAGGTTCTGTAGCTCACACGCTGGGAGGTTCTGTAGCTCACATGCTGGGAGGTTCTGTAGCTCACACCCTGGGAGGTTCTGTAGCTCACACGCTGGGAGGTTCTGTAGCTCACACCCTGGGAGGTTCTGTAGCTCACACGCTGGGAGGTTCTGTAGCTCACACGCTGGGAGGTTCTGTAGCTCACACCCTGGGAGGTTCTGTAGCTCACACCCTGGGAGGTTCTATGGCTCACACGCTGGGAGGTTCTATGGCTCACACCCTGGGAGGTTCTGTAGCTCACACCCTGGGAGGTTCTGTAGCTCACACGCTGGGAGGTTCTGTAGGTCACACGCTGGGAGGTTCTGTAGGTCACACGCTGGGAGGTTCTGTAGCTCACACGCTGGGAGGTTCTGTAGCTCACACGCTGGGAGGTTCTGTAGCTCAGTCGCTGGGAGGTTCTGTAGCTCACACGCTGGGAGGTTCTGTAGCTCACACCCTGGGAGGTTCTGGAGCTCACACCCTGGGAGGTTCTGGAGCTCACACGCTGGGTGGTTCTGGAGCTAAGTCGCTGGGTGGTTCTTGAGCTCAGTCGCTGGGTGGTTCTGTAGCTCACACGCTGGGAGGTTCTGTAGCTCACACGCTGGGAGGTTCTATAGCTCACACGCTGGGAGGTTCTGTAGCTCACACGCTGGGAGGTTCTGTAGCTCACACGCTGGGAGGTTCTGTAGCTCACACGCTGGGAGATTCTGTAGCTCACACGCTGGGAGGTTCTGTAGCTCACACCCTGGGAGGTTCTGTAGCTCACACCCTGGGAGGTTCTGTAGCTCACACCCTGAGAGGTTCTGTAGCTCACACCCTGGGAGGTTCTGGAGCTCACACCCTGGGAGGTTCTGGAGCTCAGTCGGTGAGAGGTTCTGTAGCTCACACCCTGGGAGGTTCTGTAGCTCACACGCTGGGAGGTTCTGTAGCTCACACCCTGGGAGATTCTATAGCTAACACCCTGGGAGGTTCTGTAGCTCACACGCTGGGAGGTTCTGTAGCTCACACCCTGGGAGGTTCTGTAGCTCACACCCTGGGAGGTTCTGTAGCTCACACGCTGGGAGGTTCTGTAGGTCAGACGCTGGGAGGTTCTGTAGCTCACACGCTGGGAGGTTCTGTAGCTCACACGCTGGGAGGTTCTGTAGCTCACACGCTGGGAGGTTCTGTAGCTCAGTCGCTGGGAGGTTCTGTAGCTCACACGCTGGGAGGTTCTGTAGCTCACACCCTGGGAGGTTCTGTAGCTCACACCCTGGGAGGTTCTGGAGCTCACACGCTGGGTGGTTCTGGAGCTCAGTCGCTGGGTGGTTCTTGAGCTCAGTCGCTGGGTGGTTCTGTAGCTCACACGCTGGGAGGTTCTGTAGCTCACACGCTGGGAGGTTCTATAGCTCACACGCTGGGAGGTTTTGTAGCTCACACGCTGGGAGGTTCTGTAGCTCACACGCTGGGAGGTTCTGTAGCTCACACGCTGGGAGGTTCTGTAGCTCACACCCTGGGAGGTTCTGTAGCTCATACCCTGGGAGGTTCTGCAGCTCACACCCTGGGAGGTTCTGAAGCTCACACCCTGGGAGGTTCTGTAGCTCACACCCTGAGAGGTTCTGTAGCTCACACCCTGGGAGGTTCTGTAGCTCACACCCTGAGAGGTTCTGTAGCTCACACCCTGGGAGGTTCTGTAGCTCACACCCTGGGAGGTTCTGGAGCTCAGTCGGTGTGATGTTCTGTAGCTCACACCCTGGGAGGTTCTGTAGCTCACATGCTGGGAGGTTCTGTAGCTCACACGCTGGGAGGTTCTGTAGCTCACACACTGGGAGGTTCTGTAGCTCACACGCTGTGAGGTTCTGTACAGTACCGACACACTTTATTGAAGTGTGGTCGGTACCGCAAGCCGGGAAATCTCCCGGCATGCTAGTGGCCGCCCCTCGGCGTGCCGCGCGTCATAGACGCGCGGTCACGCGTCATCGGGAGCGTGTGCCCCCTGCACGCGTGTCCAGGGGCTCCCCGAGGGAGCCCTGGTGTCCCGCGATCGCGGGACAGCGGCAGGGGGTTCCGGGGGACCCGGCGGACCCGGCAGCGGTAGGGAGAGCGCCCCGATCGGAGGGCGCTCTTCCGCTGCTTCGGCGCGCGCCCGTCACTCTCGGGCGCGCGCCAGGCTACTGCTGCGGCAGAGAACGGGCAAATGCTCGAATAAACTCTGCCGCAGCAGTAGCTCACACGCTGGGAGGTTCTGTAGCTCACACGCTGGGAGGTTCTGGAGCTCAGTCGCTGGGAGGTTCTGTAGCTCACACGCTGGGAGGTTCTGTAGCTCACACCATGGGAGGTTCTGTAGCTCACACGCTGGGAGGTTCTGTAGCTCACACGCTGGGAGGTTCTGTAGCTCACACCCTGGGAGGTTCTGGAGCTCAGTCGGTGTGATGTTCTGTAGCTCACACCCTGGGAGGTTCTGTAGCTCACATGCTGGGAGGTTCTGTAGCTCACACGCTGGGAGGTTCTGTAGCTCACACGCTGGGAGGTTCTGTAGCTCACACGCTGGGAGGTTCTGTACAGTACCGACACACTTTATTGAAGTGTGGTCGGTACCGCAAGCCGGGAAATCTCGCATAAACTCTGCCGCAGCAGTAGCTCACACGCTGGGAGGTTCTGTAGCTCACACGCTGGGAGGTTCTGGAGCTCAGTCGCTGGGAGGTTCTGTAGCTCACACGCTGGGAGGTTCTGTAGCTCACACCATGGGAGGTTCTGTAGCTCACACGCTGGGAGGTTCTGTAGCTCACACGCTGGGAGGTTCTGTAGCTCACACTCTGGGAGGTTCTGTAGCTCACACACTGGAAGGTTCTGTAGCTCATGCTGGGAGGTTCTGTAGCTCACACCCTCGGAGTTTCTGTAGCTCACACCCTGGGAAGTTCTGTAGCTCACACCCTGGGAGGTTCTGTAGCTCACACGCTGGGAGGTTCTGTAGCTTACACCCTGGGAGGTTCTGTAGCTCACACGCTGGGAGGTTCTGTAGCTCTCACCCTGGGAGGTTCTGTAGCTCACACGCTGGGAGGTTCTGTAGCTCACACCCTGGGAGGTTCTGTAGCTCACACGCTGGGAGGTTCTGTAGCTCACACGCTGGGAGGTTCTGTAGCTCACACGCTGGGAGGTTCTGTAGCTCAGTCGGTGGGAGGTTCTGTAGCTCACACGCTGGGAGGTTCTGTAGCTCACACCCTGGGAGGTTCTGTAGCTCACACCCTGGGAGGTTCTGGAGCTCACACGCTGGGTGGTTCTGGAGCTCAGTCGCTAGGTGGTTCTGTAGCTCAGTCGCTGGGTGGTTCTGTAGCTCACACGCTGGGAGGTGCTGTAGCTCACACGCTGGGAGGTTCTGTAGCTCACACGCTGGGAGGTTCTGTAGCTCACACGCTGGGAGGTTCTGTAGCTCACACCCTGGGAGGTTCTGTAGCTCACACCCAGGGAGGTTCTGCAGCTCACACCCTGGGAGGTTCTGTAGCTCACACCCTGGGAGGTTCTGTAGCTAACACCCTGAGAGGTTCTGTAGCTCACACCCTGGGAGGTTCTGGAGCTCACACCCTGGGAGGTTCTGTAGCTCACACCCTGGGAGGTTCTGTAGCTAACACCCTGAGAGGTTCTGTAGCTCACACCCTGGGAGGTTCTGGAGCTCACACCCTGGGAGGTTCTGGAGCTCAGTCGGTGGGAGGTTCTGTAGCTCACACCCTGGGAGGTTCTGTAGCTCACACGCTGGGAGGTTCTGTAGCTCACACGCTGGGAGGTTCTGTAGCTCACACGCTGGGAGGTTCTGGAGCTCAGTCGCTGGGAGGTTCTGGAGCTCACACGCTGGGAGGTTCTGTAGCTCACACCATGGGAGGTTCTGGAGCTCAGTCGCTGGGAGGTTCTGTAGCTCACACGCTGGGAGGTTCTGTAGCTCACACCATGGGAGGTTCTGTAGCTCACACCCTGGGAGGTTCTATGGCTCACACGCTGGGAGGTTCTGTAGCTCACACCCTGGGAGGTTCTGTAGCTCACACCCTGGGAGGTTCTGTAGGTCACACGCTGGGAGGTTCTGTAGGTCATACGCTGGGAGGTTCTGTAGGTCACACGCTAGGAGGTTCTGTAGCTCACACGCTGGGAGGTTCTGTAGCTCACACGCTGGGAGGTTCTGTAGCTCAGTCGCTGGGAGGTTCTGTAGCTCACACGCTGGGAGGTTCTGTAGCTCACACCCTGGGAGGTTCTGTAGCTCACACCCTGGGAGGTTCTGGAGCTCACACGCTGGGTGGTTCTGGAGCTCAGTCGCTGGGTGGTTCTTGAGCTCAGTCGCTGGGTGGTTCTGTAGCTCACACGCTGGGAGGTTCTGTAGCTCACACGCTGGGAGGTTCTGTAGCTCACACGCTGGGAGGTTCTGTAGCTCACACGCTGGGAGGTTCTGTAGCTCACACACTGGGAGGTTCTGTAGCTCACACGCTGGGAGATTCTGTAGCTCACACGCTGGGAGTTTCTGTAGCTCACACCCTGGGAGGTTCTGTAGCTCACACCCTGGGAGGTTCTGCAGCTCACACCCTGGGAGGTTCTGTAGCTCACACCCTGGGAGGTTCTGTAGCTCACACCCTGAGAGGTTCTGTAGCTCACACCCTGGGAGGTTCTGTAGCTCACACGCTGGGAGGTTCTGTAGCTCACACCCTGGGAGGTTCTGTAGCTCACACCCTGGGAGGTTCTGTAGCTCACACGCTGGGAGGTTCTGTAGGTCACACGCTGGGAGGTTCTGTAGGTCACACGCTGGGAGGTTCTGTAGCTCACATGCTGGGAGGTTCTGTAGCTCACACGCTGGGAGGTTCTGTAGCTCACACCCTGGGAGGTTCTGTAGCTCACACCCTGGGAGGTTCTGGAGCTCACACGCTGGGTGGTTCTGGAGCTCAGTCGCTGGGTGGTTCTTGAGCTCAGTCGCTGGGTGGTTCTGTAGCTCACACGCTGGGAGGTTCTGTAGCTCACACGCTGGGAGGTTCTGTAGCTCACACGCTGGGAGGTTCTGTAGCTCACACGCTGGGAGATTCTGTAGCTCACACGCTGGGAGATTCTGTAGCTCACACCCTGGGAGGTTCTGTAGCTCACACCCTGGGAGGTTCTGTAGCTCACACCCTGGGAGGTTCTGTAGCTCACACCCTGGGAGGTTCTGTAGCTCACACCCTGAGAGGTTCTGTAGCTCACACCCTGGGAGGTTCTGGAGCTCACACCCTGGGAGGTTCTGGAGCTCAGTCGGTGGGAGGTTCTGTAGCTCACACCCTGGGAGGTTCTGTAGCTCACACGCTGGGAGGTTCTGTAGCTCACACCCTGGGAGATTCTATAGCTAACACCCTGGGAGGTTCTGTAGCTCACACGCTGGGAGGTTCTGTAGCTCACACCCTGGGAGGTTCTGTAGCTCACACCCTGGGAGGTTCTGTAGCTCACACGCTGGGAGGTTCTGTAGGTCACACGCTGGGAGGTTCTGTAGGTCACACGCTGGGAGGTTCTGTAGCTCACACGCTGGGAGGTACTGTAGCTCACACGCTGGGAGGTTCTGTAGCTCAGTCGCTGGGAGGTTCTGTAGCTCACACGCTGGGAGGTTCTGTAGCTCACACCCTGGGAGGTTCTGTAGCTCACACCCTGGGAGGTTCTGGAGCTCACACGCTGGGTGGTTCTGGAGCTCAGTCGCTGGGTGGTTCTTGAGCTCAGTCGCTGGGTGGTTCTGTAGCTCACACGCTGGGAGGTTCTGTAGCTCACACGCTGGGAGGTTCTATAGCTCACACGCTGGGAGGTTTTGTAGCTCACACGCTGGGAGGTTCTGTAGCTCACACGCTGGGAGGTTCTGTAGCTCACACGCTGGGAGGTTCTGTAGCTCACACCCTGGGAGGTTCTGTAGCTCACACCCTGGGAGGTTCTGCAGCTCACACCCTGGGAGGTTCTGTAGCTCACACCCTGGGAGGTTCTGTAGCTCACACCCTGAGAGGTTCTGTAGCTCACACCCTGGGAGGTTCTGTAGCTCACACCCTGGGAGGTTCTGGAGCTCAGTCGGTGTGATGTTCTGTAGCTCACACCCTGGGAGATTCTGTAGCTCACACGCTGGGAGGTTCTGTAGCTCACACGCTGGGAGGTTCTGTAGCTCACACGCTGGGAGGTTCTGTAGCTCACACGCTGGGAGGTTCTGTAGCTCACACGCTGGGAGGTTCTGTAGCTCACACGCTGGGAGGTTCTGGAGCTCAGTCGCTGGGAGGTTCTGTAGCTCACACGCTGGGAGGTTCTGTAGCTCACACCCTGGGAGGTTCTGTAGCTCACACCCTGGGAGGTTCTGTAGCTCACACCCTGGGAGGTTCTATGGCTCACACGCTGGGAGGTTCTGTAGCTCACACCCTGGGAGGTTCTGTAGCTCAGTCGCTGGGAGGTTCTGTAGCTCACACCCTGGGAGGTTCTGTAGCTCACACCCTGGGAGGTACTGTAGCTCACACCCTGGGAGGTTCTGTAGCTCACACGCTGGGAGGTTCTGTAGCTCACACGCTGGGAGGTTCTGTAGCTCACACGCTGGGAGGTTCTGTAGCTCACACCCTGGGAGGTTCTGTAACTCACACACTGGGGAGGTTCTGTAGCTCACACGCTGGGAGGTTCTGTAGCTCACACGCTGGGAGGTTCTGTAGCTCAGTCGCTGGGAGGTTCTGTAGCTCACACGCTGGGAGGTTCTGTAGCTCACACCCTGGGAGGTTCTGTAGCTCACACCCTGGGAGGTTCTAGAGCTCACACGCTGGGTGGTTCTGGAGCTCAGTCGCTGGGTGGTTCTTGAGCTCAGTCGCTGGGTGGTTCTGTAGCTCACACGCTGGGAGGTTCTGTAGCTCACACGCTGGGAGGTTCTATAGCTCACACGCTGGGAGGTTTTGTAGCTCACACGCTGTGAAGTTCTGTAGCTCACACGCTGGGAGGTTCTGTAGCTCACACGCTGGGAGGTTCTGTAGCTCACACCCTGGGAGGTTCTGTAGCTCACACCCTGGGAGGTTCTGCAGCTCACACCCTGGGAGGTTCTGCAGCTCACACCCTGGGAGGTTCTGTAGCTCACACCCTGAGAGGTTCTGTAGCTCACACCCTGGGAGGTTCTGTAGCTCACACCCTGGGAGGTTCTGGAGCTCAGTCGGTGTGATGTTCTGTAGCTCACACGCTGGGAGGTTCTGTAGCTCACACCCTGGGAGGTTCTGTAGCTCACACCCTGGGAGGTTCTGTAGCTCAGTCGGTGGGAGGTTCTGTAGCTCACACGCTGGGAGGTTCTGTAGCTCACACCCTGGGAGGTTCTGTAGCTCACACCCTGGGAGGTTCTGTAGCTCACACCCTGGGAGGTTCTGTAGCTCACACGCTGGGAGGTTCTGTCGCTCATACGCTGGGAGGTTCTGGAGCTCAGTCGCTGGGAGGTTCTGGAGCTCAGTCGCTGAGAGGTTCTGTGGCTGACACGCTGGGAGGATCTGTGGCTTACACCCTGGGAGGTTCTGTAGCTCACACCATGGGAGGTTCTGTAGCTCACACGCTGGGAAGTTCTGTAGCTCACACCCTGGGAGATTCTATAGCTAACACCCTGGGAGGTTCGGTAGCTCGCACACTGGGAAGTTCTGTAGCTCACACCCTGGGAGATTCTGTAGCTCACACCCTGGGAGGTTCTGTAGCTGACACGCTGGGAGGTTCTGTAGCTCACACGCTGGGAGGTTCTGTAACTCACACACTGGGAGGTTCTGGAGCTCAGTCGCTGGGAGGTTCTGTAGCTCACACGCTGGGAGGTTCTGTAGCTCACACCATGGGAGGTTCTGTAGCTCACACACTGGGAGGTTCTGTAGCTCACACACTGGGAGGTTCTGGAGCTCAGTCACTGGGAGGTTCTGTAGCTCACACGCTGGGAGGTTCTGCAGCTCACACGCTGGGAGGTTCTGTAGCTCACACGCTGGGAGGTTCTGTAGCTCACATGCTGGGAGGTTCTGTAGCTCACACCCTGGGAGGTTCTGTAGCTCACACGCTGTGAGGTTCTGTAGCTCACACCCTGGGAGGTTCTGTAGCTCACACCCTGGGAGGTTCTGTAGCTCACACCCTGGGAGGTTCTATGGCTCACACGCTGGGAGGTTCTGTAGCTCACACCCTGGGAGGTTCTGTAGCTCAGTCGCTGGGAGGTTCTGTAGCTCACACCCTGGGAGGTTCTGTAGCTCACACCCTGGGAGGTACTGTAGCTCACACCCTGGGAGGTTCTGTAGCTCACACGCTGGGAGGTTCTGTAGCTCACACGCTGGGAGGTTCTGTAGCTCACACGCTGGGAGGTTCTGTAGCTCACACCCTGGGAGGTTCTGTAACTCACACACTGGGGAGGTTCTGTAGCTCACACGCTGGGAGGTTCTGTAGCTCACACGCTGGGAGGTTCTGTAGCTCACACGCTGGGAGGTTCTGTAACTCACTTGCTGTATATTCTGTCTCTTCTCTTGCAGAAAAAGGAGCCCTGAGAGAATACGGGGAGTTCTGAGTACCTCTAACATGCTCCAGCACCCCCCAAAACATCCCCCAGATACACAGCCTGCGCCTTCTCCCTCATCACCCATACAGAGTCTTTATTATACACTTCAGGAGTTGTGTGAACATAAAAATCACAATAATTATTAATCCTTCAGTCAGAGCGGCCAGGAAAGTATTGCAGAGCAATATAATGACATGCAGAGCCCACCTGGCAGTGAAGGGGTTAAAGCAGACATACATGTTCTTGAAAATAAACATACCGCAGTGCATACTGTTACTGAGTATCTCTATACAATCTCTCTACAGTTAGAGAATATAATTCCTATTTATCAGATTATCTTCTCTTATTTAGAGATGTAGCAGACTGGGAGGTTCTGTGGCTCACACGCTGGGAGGTTCTGGAGCTCAGTCGGTGGGAGGTTCTGTAGCTCACACGCTGGGAGGTTCTGTAGCTCACACGCTGGGAGGTTCTGAAGCTCAGTCGCTGGGAGGTTCTGTAGCTCACACGCTGGGAGGTTCTGTAGCTCACACCATGGGAGGTTCTGAAGCTCACACGCTGGGAGGTTCTGTAGCTCACACTCTGGGAGGTTCTGTAGCTCACACGCTGGAAGGTTCTGTAGCTCATGCTGGGAGGTTCTGTAGCTCACACCCTCGGAGTTTCTGTAGCTCACACCCTGGGAAGTTCTGTAGCTCACACCCTGGGAGGACCAGTAGCTCACACGCTGGGAGGTTCTGTAGCTTACACCCTGGGAGGTTCTGTAGCTCACACACTGGGAGGTTCTGTAGCTCTCACCCTGGGAGGTTCTGTAGCTCACACGCTGGGAGGTTCTGTAGCTCACACCCTGGGAGGTTCTGTAGCTCACACCCTGGGAGGTTCTGTAGCTCACACGCTGGGAGGTTCTGTAGGTCACACGCTGGGAGGTTCTGTAGGTCACACGCTGGGAGGTTCTGTAGCTCACACGCTGGGAGGTTCTGTAGCTCACACGCTGGGAGGTTCTGTAGCTCAGTCGCTGGGAGGTTCTGTAGCTCACACGCTGGGAGGTTCTGTAGCTCACACCCTGGGAGGTTCTGTAGCTCACACCCTGGGAGGTTCTAGAGCTCACACGCTGGGTGGTTCTGGAGCTCAGTCGCTGGGTGGTTCTTGAGCTCAGTCGCTGGGTGGTTCTGTAGCTCACACGCTGGGAGGTTCTGTAGCTCACACGCTGGGAGGTTCTATAGCTCACACGCTGGGAGGTTCTGTAGCTCACACCCTGGGAGGTTCTGTAGCTCACACGCTGGGAGGTTCTGTAGCTCACACCCTGGGAGGTTCTGTAACACACACCCTGGGAGGTTCTGTAACTCACACCCTGGAAGGTTCTGTAACTCACACCCTTGAAGGTTCTGTAACTCACACCCTGGGATGTTCTGTAACTCACACCCTGGAAGGTTCTGTAACTCACACCCTGGGAGGTTCTGTAACACACACCCTGGGAGGTTCTGTAACTCACACCCTGGGAGGTTCTGTAGCTCACACGCTGGGAGGTTCTATAGCTCACACGCTGGGAGGTTCTGTAGCTCACACCCTGGGAGGTTCTGTAACTCACACCCTGGGAGGTTCTGTAGCTCACACCCTGGGAGGTTCTGTAGCTCACACCCTGGGAGGTTCTGTAACTCACTTGCTGTATATTCTGTCTCTTCTCTTGCAGAAAAAGGAGCTCTGAGAGAATACGAGGAGTTCTGAGAACCTCTAACATGCTCCAGCACCCCCCAAAACATCCCCCAGATACTCTGCCTGCGCCTTCTCCCTCATCACCCATACAGAGTCTTTATTATACACTTCAGGAGTTGTGTGAACATAAAAATCACAATAATTATTAATCCTTCACAGTCAGAGCGGCCAGGAAAGCATTGCAGAACAATATAATGACATACAGAGCCCACCTGGCAGTGAAGGGGTTAAAGCAGACATACATGTTCTTGAAAATAAACATACCGCAGTGCATACTGTTACTGAGTATCTCTATACAATCTCTCTACAGTTAGAGAATATAATTCCTATTTATCAGAATATCTTCTCTTATTTAGAGATGTAGCAGACTTTATTTCTCCGCTGATAACACATTACGGTGTATAATATACTGTATTATTATATTATATCCCAGAATATCACAGAGTTTCCATAAAGGTTTAATGGCAGTGATAACGCAGAATAAAACCGCATATCCCCTCATAACGCGGCACAGAATCCTGCGCTGCATGTGCAGCACCGGCAGCGTGCGTACAATGTTACAGGATCAATTTGTCTCTGCCCCATGGAGCTTACAATCTAATTGTTTGGCAAGTCACAGGGAGATAAACTGACCAGTTTAAGGTCACTAGGCAGAAAACCTGGAACTCGCACACGCTGCCAGACCCTGTAATAAGTACTAATTACCCTCTTACAACACAAGCTGGGCCGGGGCCTTTGTGCTGTTTAATTACTCTCATAAAACTGAGCTCCAATAAAATCAGCAAAATGTTAAACTTCCAATGCAGTGACCGGGATAAGAGAGTGTCCCGGAGAGTGTCCCGGAGAGTGTCCCGGAGAGGGTCCCGGAGAGGGTCCCGGAGAGGGTCCCGGAGAGGGTCCCGGAGAGGGCCCCGGAGAGGGTCCCGGAGAGTGTCCCGGAGAGGGTCCCGGAGAGGGCCCCGGAGAGGGTCCCGGAGAGGGTCCCGGAGAGGGTCCCGGAGAGTGCCCCGGAGAGGGTCCCGGAGAGGGTCCCGGAGAGGGTCCCGGAGAGGGTCCCGGAGAGTGTCCCGGAGAGGGCCCCGGAGAGGGCCCCGGAGAGGGTCCCGGAGAGGGTCCCGGAGAGGGCCCCGGAGAGGGCCCCGGAGAGGGTCCCGGAGAGGGTCCCGGAGAGTGTCCCGGAGAGAATCCCGGTCTCCAGCAAATTTACTGTACCGGAGATAACACGGATCCTACCCGCTCTGAACCCCATACATGTAGGAATGGGACAGGAGATACACGGCTCCTACACGCTCTGAACCCCATACATGTAGGAATGGGACAGGAGATACATGGCTCCTACATACTCTGAACCCCATACATGTAGGAATGGGACAGGAGATACACGGCTCCTACACGCTCAGAACCCCATACATGCAGGAATGGGACAGGAGATAACACGGGTCCTACACGCTCTGAACCCCATACATGTAGGAATGGGACAGGAGATACACGGCTCCTACACGCTCTAAAACACATACATGTAGGAATGGGACAGGAGATACACGGCTCCTACATGCTCTGAATCCAATACATGTAGGAATGGGACAGGAGATACACCGCTCTGAACCCCATACATGTACTGTAGGAATGGGACAGGAGATAAACGGCTCATACATGCTCTGAACCCCATACATGTAGGAATGGGACAGGAGATACACGGGTTCTACCCGCTCTGAACCCCATACATGTAGGAATGGGACAGGAGATACACGGCTCCTACACGCTCTGAACCCCATACATGTAGGAATGGGACAGGAGATACATGGCTCCTACATACTCTGAACCCCATACATGTAGGAATGGGACAGGAGATACACGGCTCCTACACGCTCAGAACCCCATACATGCAGGAATGGGACAGGAGATAACACGGGTCCTACACGCTCTGAACCCCATACATGTAGGAATGGGACAGAAGATACACGGCTCCTACACACTCTGAACCCCATACATGTAGCAATGGGACAGGAGATACACGGCTCCTACACGCTCTAAAACACATACATGTAGGAATGGAACAGGAGATACACGGCTCCTAGACGCTCTGAACCCCATACATGTAGCAATGGGACAGGAGATACACGGCTCCTACACGCTCTAAAACACATACATGTAGGAATGGGACAGGAGATACACGGCTCCTACATGCTCTGAATCCAATACATGTAGGAATGGGACAGGAGATACACCGCTCTGAACCCCATACATGTACTGTAGGAATGGGACAGGAGATAAACGGCTCATACATGCTCTGAACCCCATACATGTAGGAATGGGACAGGAGATACACGGGTTCTACACGCTCTGAAACCCATACATGTAGGAATGGGACAGGAGATACACGGCTCCTACACGATCTGAACCTCATACATGTAGGAATGGGACAGGAGATACACGGCTCCCACACGCTCTGAACCCCATACATGTAGGAATGGGACACGGCTCCTACACGCTCTGAACCCCATACATGTAGGAATTGGACAGGAGATACACAGCTCGTACACGCTCTGAAACCCATACATATAGGAATGGGACAGTAGATACACGGCTGTTAACCGCTCTGAAACCCATACATGTAGGAATGGGACAGGAGATACACGGCTCCTACACGCTCTAAAACACATACATGCAGGAATGGGACAGGAGATACATGGCTCCTACACGCTCTGAACCCCATACATGTAGGAATGGGACAGGAGATACACGGCTCCTACACGCTCTGAACCCCATACTTGTAGGAATGAGACTGGAAATACACGGCTCATACATGCTCTGAATCCCACACATGTAGGAATGGGACAGGAGATACACGGCTCGTACACGCTCTGAATCCCATACATGTAGGAATGGGACAGGAGATACATGGCTCCTACACGCTCTGAAACACATACATGTAGGAATGGGACAGGAGATACACGGCTGTTACCCGCTCTGAAACCAATACATGTAGGAATGGGACAGGAGATACACGGCTTCTACACGCTCTGAACCCCATACATGTAGGAATGGGACAGGAGATACACGGGTCCTACACGCTCTGAACCCCATAAATGTAGGAATGGGACAGGAGATACACAGCTCCTACACTCTCTGAACCCCATACATGTAGGAATGGGACAGGAGATACATGGCTCCTACACGCTCTAAAACACATACATGCAGGAATGGGACAGGAGATACACGGCTCCTACACGCTCTGAACCCCATAAATGTAGGAATGGGACAGGAGATACACGGCTCCTACACGCTCTGAACCCCATACATGTAGGAATGAGACAGGAAATACACGGCTCATACATGCTCTGAATCCCATACATGTAGGAATGGGGCAGGAGATACACGGCTCGTACACGCTCTGAATCCCATACATGTAGGAATGGGACAGTAGATACACGGCTGTTACCCGCTCTTAAACCCATACATGTAGGAATGGGACAGGAGATACACGGCTCCTACACGCTCTGAACCCCATACATGTAGGAATGGGACAGGAGATACACGGCTCCTACACGCTCTGAACCCCATACATGTAGGAATGGGACAAGAGATATACGGGTCCTACATGCTTTGAACCCCATACATGTAGGAATGGGACAGTAGATACACGGCTGTTACCCGCTCTGAAACCCATACATGTAGGAATGGGAAGGAGATACACGGCTCCTACACACTCTGAACCCCATATATGTAGGAAAGGGACAGGGGATACATGGCTCCAACACGCTCTGAACCCCATACATGCAGGAATGGGACAGGAGATACACGGCTCCTACACGCTCTGAACCCCATACATGTAGGAATGGGACAGGAGATACACGGCTCCTACATGCTCTGAACCCCATACATGTTGGAATGGGACAGGAGATACACGGGTCCTACACGCTCTGAACCCCATACATGTAGGAATGGGACAGGAGATACACGGGTCCTACGCGCTCTGAAACCCATACATGTAGGAATGGGACAGGAGATACACGGCTCGTAAACGCTTTGAACTCCATACATGTACTGTAGGAATGGGACAGGAGATACACGGCTCCTACACGCTCTGAACCCCATACATGTAGGAATGGGACAGGAGATACACGGCTCCTACACGCTCTGAACCCCATACATGTAGGAATGGGACAGGAGATACACGGCTCGTACATGCTCTGAAACCCATACATGTAGGAATGGGACAGGAGATACACGGCTCCTACACGCTCTGAACCCCATACATGTAGGAATGGGACAGGAGATACACGGCTCCTACACGCTCTGAACCCCATACATGTAGGAATGGGACAGGAGAACACAGCTCCTACACGCTCTGAAACCCATACATGTAGGAATGGGACAGGAGATACACGGCTCCTACACGCTGTGAAACCCCATACATGTAGGAATGGGACAGGAGATACACGGCTCCAACACGCTCTGAATCCCATACATGTAGGAATGGGACAGGAGATACACGGCTCCTACTCGCTCTGAACCTCATACATGTAGGAATGGGACTGGAGATAACACGGCTCCTACACGCTCTGAACCCCATACGTGTAGGAATGGGACACGGCTCCTACACACTCTGAACCCCATACATCTAGGAATGGAACAGGAGATACACGGCTCCTACACGCTCTGAACCCCATACATGTAGGAATGGGACAGGAGATACACGGCTCCTACCCGCTCTGAAACCCATACATGTAAAAATGGGACAGGAGATACACGGCTCCTACACGCTCTGAACTCCAAACATGTAGGAATGGGACAGGAGATACACGGCTCCTACACTCTCAGAATCCCATACATGTAGGAATGGGATAGGAGATACACGGCTCCTACACGCTCAGAATCCCATACATGTAAAAATGGGACAGGAGATACACGGCTCCTACAGACTCTGAACCCCATACATGTAGGAATGGGACAGGAGATACACGGCTCCTACACACTCTGAACCCCATACATGTAGGAATGGGACAGGAGATACACGGCTCCTACACGCTCAGAATCCCATACATGCAGGAATGGGACAGGAAATACACGGGTCCTACATGCTCTGAACCCCATACATGTAGGAATGGGACAGGAGATACACGGGTCCTACTAGCTGTGAACCCCATACATGCAGGAATGGGACAGGAAATACACAGCTCCTACACGCTCTGAACCCCATAAATGTAGGAATAGGACAGGGGATACACGGCTCCAACACGCTCTGAACCCCATACATGTTGGAATGGAACAGGAGATACATGGGTCCTACACGCTCTGAACCCCATACATGCAGGAATGGGAAAGGAGATACACGGCTCTTACACGCTCTGAACCTCATACATGTAGGAATGGGACAGGAGATACACGGCTCCTTCCCACTCTGAACCTCAAACATGTAGGAATGGGACAGGAGATAACACGGCTCCTACACGCTCTGAACCCCATACATGTAGGAATGGGACACGGCTCCTACACACTCTGAACCCCATACATCTAGGAATGGAACAGGAGATACACGGCTCCTACACGCTCTGAACCCCATACATGTAGGAATGGGACAGGAGATACACGGCTCCTAAACGCTCTGAAATCTATACATGTAAAAATGGGACAGGAGATACACAGCTCCTACACGCTCTGAACCTCATACATGTAGGAATGGGACAGGAGATACACGGCTCCTACACGCTCAGAATCCTACATGCAGGAATGGGACAGGAAGTTCACGGGTCCTACACGCTCTGAACCCCATACATATAGGAATGGAACAGGAGATACACGGCTCCTACACGCTCTGAACCCCATTCATGTAGGAATGGGACAGGAGATACACGGCTCCTACACGCTCTGAACCCCATACATATAGGAATGGAACAGGAGATACACGGCTCCTACACGCTCTGAACCCCATTCATGTAGGAATGGGACAGGAGATACACGGCTCCTACACGCTCTGAACCCCATACATGTAGGAATGGGACAGGAGATACACGGCTCCTACACGCTCTGAACCCCATACATGTAGGAATGGGACAGGAGATACACGGCTCCTACACGCTCTGAACCCCATACATGTAGGAATGGGACAGGGGATACACGGCTCCTACCCGCTCTGAAACCCATACATGTAGGAATGGGACAGGAGATACACGGCTCGTACACGCTCTGAACTCCATACATGTACTGTAGGAATGGGACAGGAGATACACGGCTCATACACGCTCTGAACCCCATACATGTAGGAATGGGACAGGAGATACACGGCTCCTACCTGCTCTGAACCCCATACATGTAGGATAGGGAAAGGAGATACACGGCTCCTACATGCTTCAAACATGCAACAGTCATACCATTACTCAAAAACAGCAAGCTTGACCCTACCTGTCTTTCTAACTATCGACCTTTCTCCCTCCTGCCTTTTGCCTCTAAACTCCTTGAACGTCTTTTATTCTCTCGCTTGCTCCATTTTCTCAACACCTATTCTCTCCTAGACCCTCTACAATCTGGCTTCCGCACTGCTCACTCCACGGAAACATCCCTCACTAAAATAACTGACGACCTCCATGCTGCCAAAGACAGAAGTCATTACACTCTGCTCATATTACTCGACCTCTCTGCAGCATTTGATTCTGTGGATCACCCTCTTCTCCTTCACATTCTCCATACTCTTGGTATTCGGAACAAAGCTCTATCCTGGATCTCATCCTACCTCTCCCATCGTACTTTCAGTGTCTCTTCTGCCAACAACTCCTCCTCCTCTATTGATCTCTCTGTGGGGGTACCCCAGGGCTCTATCCTGGGACCTCTTCTCTTTTCTCTGTACACACTCTCTAGGTGACCTAATAACATCTTTTGGGTTTAGATATCACCTCTATGCTGACGACACACAAATATACTTTTCAACACCCGACCTTACACCTGCTATACAGACCAAAGTTTCTGAATGTCTCTCTGCTATATCATCCTGGATGGCCCTCCGCCGCCTTAGACTCAACATGGCTAAAACAGAGCTCCTCATACTTCCTCCCAAACCTGGACCTACTACCTCCTTCCACATTACTGTTGGAACTACGATCATTCACCCAGTAGCCCAAGCACGCTGCCTAGGGGTCACACTCGACTCCTCTCTCACATTCGCCCCTCACATTCAAAACATTTCTAAAACTTGTCGCTTTTTCCTCCGCAATATAACAAAGATACGCCCTTTCCTCTGTTGCTCGACTGCTAAAACTCTGACTCAGGCCCTCATTCTCTCCCGTCTTGATTACTGTAACCTCCTGCTGTCCGGCCTTCCTGCCTCTCACCTGTATCCCCTACAATCTATCCTAAATGCTGCTGCCAGAATCACTCTACTCTTTCCCAGATCTGTCTCAGCATCTCCCCTCCTGAAATCCCTCTCCTGGCTTCCGATCAAATCCCGCATCTCACACTCCATTCTTCTCCTCACTTTTAAAGCTTTACACTTTTCTGCCCCTCCTTACATCTCAGCCCTAATTTCTCGCTATGCACCATCCCGACTCTTGCGTTCTGCTCAAGGATTTCTTCTTTCTACCCCCTTTTTATCTAAAGCCCTCTCCCGCCTTAAACCTTTTTCACTGACTGCCCCACACCTCTGGAATGCCCTTCCCCTCAGTACCCGACTAGCACCCTCTATCCACCTTTAAGACCCACCTTAAGACACACTAGCTTAAAGAAGCATATGACTAGCACTGTGGATATTCTGAACACATGATACATAAAGCTTGGCCCCCTGCAGACGCACTTACCAGAACTCCCTCCTACTGTCTCTATACGTTCTCCCTACCTACCAATTAGATTGTAAGCTCCTCGGGGCAGGGACTCCTCTTCCTTAATGTTATGTTTATGTCTAAAGCACTTATTCCCACGATCTGTTATTTATATTATCTGTTATTTATTCGATTACCACATGTATTACTTTGAAGCGTTATGTACATTAATGGCGCTATATAAATAAAGACATACAATACAATACAATCAAACCCATACATGTAGGAATGGGACAGGAGATACACGGCTCCTACACGCTCTGAACCCCATACATGTAGGAATGGGACAGGAGATACACGGGTCCTACATGCTCTGAACCCCATACATCTAGGAATGGGACAGGTGATACACGGCTCCTACCCGCTCTGAAACCCATACATGTAAAAATGGGACAGGAGATACATGGGTCCAACACGCTTTGAATCCCAGACATGTAGGAATGGGACAGGAGATACACGGCTCCTACACGCTCTGAACCCCATACATGCAGGAATGGGACAGGAGATACACGGCTCCTAAACGCTCTGAACCCCATACATGCAGGAATGGGACAGGGAATACATGGGTCCTACACGCTCTGAACCCCATACATGTAGGAATGGGACAGGAGATACATGGCTCCTACACGTTCTGAACCCCATACATGTAGGAATGGGACAGGAAATACACGGGTCCTACACGCTCTGAACCCCATACATGTAGGAATGGGACAGGAGATACACGGGTCCTACACGCTCTGAACCCCATACATGTAGGAGTGGGACAGGAGATACACGGCTCCTACCCGCTCTGAAACCCATACATGTAAAAATGGGACAGGAGATACACGGCTCCTACACGCTCTGAACCCCAAACATGTAGGAATGGGACAGGAGATACACGGCTCCTACACGCTCAGAACCCCCTTCATGTAGGAATGGGACAGGAAATACACGGGTCCTACACGCTCTGGACCCCATACATGTAGGAATGGGACAGGAGATAAACGCCTCCTACACGCTCTGAACCCCATACATGTAGGAATGGGACAGGAGATACACGGCTCCTACACACTCTGAACCCCATACATGTAGGAATGGGACAGGAGATACACGGCTCCTACACGCTCAGATTCCCATACATGCAGGAATGGGACAGGGGATACACGGCTCCTACACGCTCTAAACCCCATAAATGTACGAATGGGACAGGAGATATACGGCTCCTACACGCTCTGAATCCCATACATGTAGGAATGGGACAGGAGATACACGGCTCGTACACGCTCTGAATCCCATACATGTAGGAATAGGACAGGGGATACACGGCTCCAACACGCTCTGAACCCCATACATGTTGGAATGGAACAGGAGATACATGGGTCCTACACGCTCTGAACCCCATACATGTAGGAATGGGATAGGAGATACACGGCTCCTACATGCTCTGATCCCCATACATGTAGGAGTGGGACAGGAGATACGCGGCTCCTACACACTCTGAACCCCATACATGTACGAATGGGACAGGAGATACATGGCTCCTACACGCTCTGATCACCATACATGTAGGAGTGGGACAGGAGATACACAGCTCCTACACGCTTTGAACCCCATACATGTAGGAATGGGACAGGGGATACACGGCTCCAGCACGCTCTGAACCCCATACATGTAGGAATGGGACAGGAGATACATGAGTCCTACATGCTTTGAACCCCATACATGTAGGAATGGGACAGGAGATACACGGCTCCTACATGCTCTGATCCCCATACATGTAGGAATGGGACAGGGGATACACGGCTCCTACACGCTCTGAACCCCATAATGTAGGAATGGAACAGGAGATAAAAGGCTCCTACCCACTCTGAACCTCATACATGTAGGAATGGGACAGGAGATAACACGGCTCCTACACGCTCTGAACCCCATACATGTAGGAATGGGACACGGCTCCTACACACTCTGAACCCCATACATGTAGGAATGGAACAGGAGATACAGGGCTCCTACACGCTCTGAACCCCATACATGTAGGAATGGGACAGGAGATACACGGCTCCTACACGCTCAGAATCCCATACATGCAGGAATGGCACAGGAAGTTCACGGGTCCTACACGCTCTGAACCCCATACATGTCGGAATGGGACAGGAGATACACGGCTCCTACACGCTCTGAACCCCATACATGTAGGAATGGGACAGGAGATACACGGCTCCTACACGCTCTGAACCCCATACATGTAGGAATGGGACAGTGGGTACACGGCTCCTTCACGCTCTGAACCCCATACATGTTGGAATGGGACAGGAGATACACGGGTCCTACACGCTCTGAACCCCATACATGTAGGAATGGGACAGGAGATACACGGGTCCTACATGCTCTGAAACCCATACATGTAGGAATGGAACAGGGGATACACGGCTCCTACCCGCTCTGAACCCCATACATGTAGGAATGGGACAGGAGATACACGGCTCGTACACGCTCTAAACTCCATACATGTACTGTAGGAATGGGACAGGAGATACACGGCTCATACACGCTCTGAACCCCATACATGTAGGAATGGAACAGGGGATACACGGCTCCAACACGCTCTGAACCCCATACATGTTGGAATGGGACAGGAGATACACGGCTCCTACATGCTCTGATCCCCATACATGTAGGAGTGGGACAGGAGATACGCGGCTCCTACACACTCTGAACCCCATACATGTACGAATGGGACAGGAGATACATGGCTCCTACACGCTCTGATCCCCATACATGTAGGAGTGGGACAGGAGATACACAGCTCCTACACGCTCTGAACCCCATACATGTAGGAATGGGACGGGATACACGGCTCCAACACGCTCTGAACCCCATACATGTTGGAATGGGACAGGAGATACATGGGTCCTACATGCTCTGAACCCCATACATGTAGGAATGGGACAGGAGATACACGGCTCCTACATGCTCTGATCCCCATACATGTAGGAGTGGGACAGGAGATACACGGCTCCTACACGCTCTGAACCCCATACATGTAGGAATGGGACAGGAGATACACGGCTCCTACACGCTCTGAACCCCATACATGTAGGAATGGGACAGGAGATACACGGCTCCTACACGCTCTGAACCCCATAATGTAGGAATGGAACAGGAGATACACAGCTCGTACACGCTCTGAATCCCATACATGTAGGAATGGGACAGGAGATACACGGCTCCTACCCGCTCTGAACCCCATACATCTAGGAATGGAACAGGAGATACAGGGCTCCTACACGCTCTGAACCCCATACATGTAGGAATGGGACAGGAGATACACGGCTCCTAACCGCTCTGAAATCTATACATGTAAAAATGGGACAGGAGATACACAGCTCCTACACGCTCTGAACCCCATACATGTAGGAATGGGACAGGAGATACACGGCTCCTACACGCTCAGAATCCCATACATGCAGGAATGGGAAAGGAAGTTCACGGGTCCTACACGCTCTGAACTCCATACATGTAGGAATGGGATAGGAGATACACGGCTCCTACACGCTCTGAACCCCATACATGTAGGAATGGGACAGGAGATACATGGCTCCTACACGCTCTGAACCCCATACATGTAGGAATGGGACAGGGGATACACGGCTTCCTTCACGCTCTGAACCCCATACATGTTGGAATGGGATAGGAGATACACGGGTCCTACATGCTCTGAAACCCATACATGTAGGAATGGGACAGGAGATACACGGCTCGTACACGCTCTGAACTCCATACATGTACTGTAGGAATGGGACAGGAGATACACGGCTCATACACGCTCTGAACCCCATACATGTAGGAATGGGACAGGAGATACACGGCTCCTACCCGCTCTGAACCCCATACATGTAGGAATGGGAAAGGAGATACACTGCTCCTACACGCTTCAAACATGCAACAGTCATACCATTACTCAAAAACAGCAAGCTTGACCCTACCTGTCTTTCTAACTATCGACCTTTCTCCCTCCTGCCTTTTGCCTCTAAACTCCTTGAACGTCTTGTATTCTCTCGCTTGCTCCATTTTCTCAACACCTATTCTCTCCTAGACCCTCTACAATCTGGCTTCCGCACTGCTCACTCCACGGAAACAGCCCTCACTAAAATAACTGACGACCTCCATGCTGCCAAAGACAGAAGTCATTACACTCTGCTCATATTACTCGACCTCTTTGCAGCATTTGACACAGTGGACCACCCTCTTCTCCTTCACATTCTCCATACTCTTGGTTTTCGGAACAAAGCTCTATCCTGGATCTCATCCTACCTCTCCCATCGTACTTTCAGTGTCTCTTCTGCCAACAACTCCTCCTCCTCTATTGATCTCTCTGTGGGGGTACCCCAGGGCTCTGTCCTGGGACCTCTTCTCTTTTCTCTGTACACACTCTCTCTATGTGACCTAATAACATCTTTTGGGTTTAAATATCACCTCTATGCTGACGACACACATATATACTTTTCAACACCTGACCTTACACCTGCTATACAGACCAAAGTTTCTGAATGTCTATCTGCTATATCATCCTGGATGGCCCTCCGTCGCCTTAAACTCAACATGGCTAAAACAGAGCTTCTCATACTTCCTCCCAAACCTGGCCCTACTACCTCCTTCCACATTACAGTTGGAACTACGATCATTCACCCAGTAGCCCAAGCACGCTGCCTAGGGGTCACACTCGACTCCTCTCTCACATTCGCCCCTCACATTCAAAACATTTCTAAAACTTGTTGCTTTTTCCTCCGCAATATAACAAAGATATGCCCTTTCCTCTGTTGCTCGACTGCTAAAATTCTGACTCAGGCCCTCATTCTCTCCCGTCTTGATTACTGTAACCTCCTGCTGTCCGGCCTTCCTGCCTCTCACCTGTATCCCCTACAATCTATCCTAAATGCTGCTGCCAGAATCACTCTACTCTTTCCTAGATCTGTCTCAGCATCTCCCCTCCTGAAATCCCTCTCCTGGCTTCCGATCAAATCCCGCATCTCACACTCCATTCTTCTCCTCACTTTTAAAGCTTTACACTCTTCTGCCCCTCCTTACATCTCAGCCCTAATTTCTCGCTATGCACCATCCCGACTCTTGCGTTCTGCTCAAGGATGTCTTCTTTCTACCCCCTTTTTATCTAAAGCCCTCTCCCGCCTTAAACCTTTTTCACTGACTGCCCCACACCTCTGGAATGCCCTTCCCCTCTGTACCCGACTAGCACCCTCTATCCACCTTTAAGACCCACCTTAAGACACACTAGCTTAAAGAAGCATATGACTAGCACTGTGGATATTCTGAACACATGACACATAAAGCTTGGCCCCCTGCAGACGCACTTACCAGAACTCCCTCCTACTGTCTCTATACGTTCTCCCTACCTACCAATTAGATTGTAAGCTCCTCGGGACAGGGACTCCTCTTCCTTAATGTTATGTTTATGTCTAAAGCACTTATTCCCATGATCTGTTATTTATATTATCTGTTATTTATTCGATTACCACATGTATTACAGTGAAGCGTTATGTACATTAATGGCGCTATATAAATAAAGACATACAATACAATACAAACCCATACATGTAGGAATGGGACAGGAGATACACGGCTCCTACACGCTCTGAACCCCATACATGTAGGAATGGGACAGGAGATACACGGGTCCTACATGCTCTGAACCCCATACATGTAGGAATGGGACAGGAAATACACGGGTCCTACACGCTCTGAACCCCATACATGCAGTAATGGGACAGGAAATACACGGCTCCTACACGCTCTGAACCCCATACATGTAGGAATGGGACAGGAGATACACGGCTCCTACACGCTCTGAACCCCATACATGTAAAAATGGGACAGGAGATACATGGGTCCAACACACTTTGAATCCCAGACATGTAGGAATGGGACAGGAGATACACGGCTCCTACACGCTCTGAACCCCATACATGTAGGAATGGGACAGGAGATACACGGCTCCTAAACGCTCTGAACCCCATACAGGCAGGAATGGGACAGGAAATACACGGGTCCTACACGCTCTGAACCCCATACATGCAGTAATGGGACAGGAAATACACGGCTCCTACACGCTCTGAACCCCATACATGTAGGAATGGGACAGGAGATACACGGCTCCTACACGCTCTGAACCCCATACATGTAGGAATGGGACAGGTGATACACGACTCGTACACACTCTGAATCCCATACATGTAGGAATGGGACAGGGGATACACGGCTCCAACACGCTCTGAACCCCAAACATGTTGGAATGGGACAGGAGATACACGGGTCCTACACGCTCTGAACCCTATACATGTAGGAATGGGACAGGAGATACATGGCTCCTACATGCTCTGATCCCCATACATGTAGGAGTGGGACAGGAGATACACGGCTCCTACACACTCTGAACCCCATACATGTAGGAATGGGACAGGAGATACACGGCTCCTACACGCTCTGAACCCCATACAGGTAGGAATGGGACAGGAGATACACGGCTCCTACATGCTCTGATCCCCACACATGTATGAGTGGGACAGGAGATACACGGCTCCTACACGCTCTGAACTCCATACATGTACGAATGGGACAGGAGATAAATGGCTCCTACACGCTCTGAACCCCATACATGTACGAATGGGACAGGAGATAAATGGCTCCTACACGCTCTGAACACCATACATGTACGAATGGGACAGTTGATACACAGCTCCTACACGCTCTGAATCCCATGACCTCAGAATCTGCACACACACACAGGTCTGCGGCTTTTATACAAATACAGAAAAAGTGGAGGTGCTAACCCTGCCAGAGTGCTCCACGCACAGGTAAGACCAATGACGGCCAAATCATGACCCATTATCCCTGACCGTCCAGAGTCCCAGCTGCTCAGCTGACCCCACGTCAGACCCAAGATGGGCCCCAAGTACTCCAAGCACAGTAAGCCCTGCCCACTCACCCACCATGCCACCACCAGGCATTACCTTAACTGAGCCCCGTCTGACAAGGTTACCCTGCACTTACCCCCCACCCAGCCGGTACCAATGGGGCTATTTAACCCCTAGCGCCAAACCCACAGGCACCATCCAACCCCGATCTGAAGGAACATTAACGGAGTCAAGCAGTGAGAGTCACGCAGTGAGAATCAACTGCGCAACCGGACCTACATTAACGTCCAACGGACCACGTGCGAGATGGGCCCCAGGATAGACACTGTGAAAACAGAGTGAGGGGTGTGGCATGATCTCCCCACCTCTCACTGCCAGCCTTTAACTCCTCCAGTCAGTCGCCCTTCTCCCTCCGGGGTGTCACCGGTGACCAAGAGCGGAGAGAAGAAGAGGAAAAGGTAATGGGGTATGCCTGGGCTATGTGGTCATGTAGGAATGGTACAGGAGATAACATGGTCCTACACGCTCTGACACCCATGCATGTAGGAATGGTACAGGAGATAACATGGTCCTACACTCTCTGACACCCATGCATGTAGGAATGGTGCAGGAGATAACATGGTCCTACACTCTCTGACACCCATGCATGTAGGAATGGTACAGGAGATACACGGTCCTACACGCTCTGACACCCATGCATGTAGGAATGGTACAGGAGATACACGGTCCTACACGCTCTGACACCCATGCATGTAGGAATGGTACAGGAGATACACGGTCCTACACGCTCTGACACCCAGGCATGTAGGAATGGTACAGGAGATAACACGGGTCCTACACGCTCTGACACCCATGCATGTAGGAATGGTACAGGAGATAACACGGGTCCTACACTCTGTGACACCCATGCATGTAGGAATGGTACAGGAGATAACACGGGTCCTACACTCTCTGACACCCATGCATGTAGGAATGGTACAGGAGATAACACGGGTCCTACACGCTCTGACACCCATGCATGTAGGAATGGTACAGGAGATAACACGGCTCCTACACGCTCTGACACCCATGCATGTAGGAATGGTACAGGAGATAACACAGGTCCTACACTCTGACACTCATACGTGTAAGAATGGTACAGGAGATAACACGGATACAACACCCTCTGACACCCATACGTGTAAGAATGGTACAGGAGATAACACGGATACTACACCCTCTGACACCCATATGTGTAAGAATGGTACAGGAGATAACACGTGTCCTACACCCTCTGACACCCATACGTGTAGAAATTATAGTGGTTCCTTCTACGGTGGTCTTTTGAATTTCCATTTCTCACCCTCTCTCCTTTCTCTCGCCTGGATGTGGCTATAGTAGTTAAGTTACCCCACCCAGGGCCCCCACCTCGTCTAACCAAGGTATCTCTATGTATTGGTCTGTCCTGATTGCGTATTCTTCTGAGCACCGTCAGTGCTAATAAAACCCCTGAGTGAAACAAGCCTTAAACGTGCAGTTCCTCCTGATATTACCTATTATGATGGTGAGCCCCCCAGGGGAGATTATGACATTACATCGTACGTGATTGGCCTCTGCTTGTGCTGCCCCCTCCCCATCACATGCAGACCAATGTCCGGAACAGAAGCCGCATCACGTTACCGCTCCTAGAGGCGTGTACTCGTTCGTGTATGCGCCACGTTCTACCCCTAGAAAATGTGGTTCAGAATACATCATACGGCTCTCATGGGGTACTCTGGATGCTCGTACAGCTCTAAAGGCAGGAGGGGCAACTCCAGTCCTCAAGGACCACCAGCAGGTCAGGTTTTCAGGATACCCCTGCTTCAGCACAGGTGGTGGACGCTTCAACATTATTGAGCCCCCTGTGCAGATGCAGGGATACCCTGAAAACCTGACCCGTTTGTGGCCCTTGAGGACTGGAGTTGCCCGTCCCTGACTAAAGGGGCTTTAATTGAGGTTATTTTTGCTTAAAACTTTGATACATGAAGCTCCAGCAAAAGAGCTTTGCTTGTTACTGACGGACAAGTAACAATAAAACACAGCACATAGCGGCACAGAACGAGACCACGGTTTACATAGCGGCAGAGAACGAGGCCACGGTTTACATAGCGGCACAGAACGAGGCCACGGTTTACATAGCGGCAGAGAACGGGGCCACGGTTTACATAGCGGCAGAGAACGAGACCACGGTTTACATAGCGGCAGAGAACGGGGCCACGGTTTACATAGCGGCAGAGAACGAGACCACGGTTTACATAGCGGCAGAGAACGAGGCCACGGTTTACATAGCGGCAGAGAACGGGGCCACGGTTTACATAGCGGCAGAGAACGAGACCACGGTTTACATAGCGGCAGAGAACGAGGCCACGGTTTACATAGCGGCAGAGAACGAGGCCACGGTTTACATAGCGGCAGAGAACAAGGCCACGGTTTACATAGCGGCAGAGAACGAGGACACGGTTTACATAGCGGCAGAGAACGAGGACACGGTTTACATAGGGGCAGAGAACGAGGACACGGTTTACATAGCGGCAGAGAATGAGACCACAGTTTACATAGCGGCAGAGAACGAGGACACGGTTTACATAGGGGCAGAGAACGAGGACACGGTTTACATAGCGGCAGAGAACGAGGACACGGTTTACATAGCGGCAGAGAACGAGGCCACGGTTTACATAGCGGCAGAGAACGAGGCCACGGTTTACATAGGGGCAGAGAACGAGGCCACGGTTTACATAGCGGCAGAGAACGAGGCCACGGTTTACATAGCGGCAGAGAATGAGACCACAGTTTACATAGCGGCAGAGAACGAGGACACGGTTTACATAGCGGCAGAGAACGAGGCCACGGTTTACATAGCGGCAGAGAACGAGGCCACGGTTTACATAGCGGCAGAGAATGAGACCACAGTTTACATAGCGGCAGAGAACGAGGACACGGTTTACATAGGGGCAGAGAACGAGGCCACAGTTTACATAGGGGCAGAGAACGAGGACACGGTTTACATAGGGGCAGAGAACGAGGACACGGTTTACATAGCGGCAGAGAATGAGACCACAGTTTACATAGCGGCAGAGAACGAGGACACGGTTTACATAGGGGCAGAGAACGAGGACACGGTTTACATAGCGGCAGAGAACGAGGCCACGGTTTACATAGCGGCAGAGAACGAGGCCACGGTTTACATAGCGGCAGAGAATGAGACCACAGTTTACATAGCGGCAGAGAACGAGGACACGGTTTACATAGGGGCAGAGAACGAGGCCACGGTTTACATAGCGGCAGAGAACGAGGCCACGGTTTACATAGCGGCAGAGAATGAGACCACAGTTTACATAGCGGCAGAGAACGAGGACACGGTTTACATAGGGGCAGAGAACGAGGCCACAGTTTACATAGCGGCAGAGAACGAGACCACGGTTTACATAGCGGCAGAGAATGAGACCACGGTTTACATAGCGGCAGAGAACGAGGCCACGGTTTACATCGCGGCAGAGAACGAGGCCACGGTTTACATAGCGGCAGAGAACGAGACCACGGTTTACATAGCGGCAGAGAACAAGGCCACGGTTTACATAGCGGCAGAGAATGAGGCCACGTTTACATAGCGGCAGAGAACAAGGCCACGGTTTACATAGCGGCAGAGAACGAGGCCACAGTTTACATAGTGGCAGAGAACGAGGCCATGGTTTACATAGCGGCAGAGAATGAGACCACGGTTTACATAGCGGCAGAGAACGAGGCCACGGTTTACATCGCGGCAGAGAACGAGGCCACGGTTTACATAGCGGCAGAGAACGAGACCACGGTTTACATAGCGGCAGAGAACAAGGCCACGGTTTACATAGCGGCAGAGAATGAGGCCACGTTTACATAGCGGCAGAGAACAAGGCCACGGTTTACATAGCGGCAGAGAACGAGGACACGGTTTACATAGGGGCAGAGAACGAGGCCACAGTTTACATAGCGGCAGAGAACGAGGCCACGGTTTACATAGCGGCAGAGAACGAGACCACGGTTTACATAGCGGCAGAGAACAAGGCCACGGTTTACATAGCGGCAGAGAATGAGGCCACGTTTACATAGCGGCAGAGAACAAGGCCACGGTTTACATAGCGGCAGAGAACGAGGCCACAGTTTACATAGCGGCAGAGAACGAGGCCACGGTTTACATAGCGGCAGAGAACGAGACCACGGTTTATAGAAGTTTTATACAAACGAGTTGGGGATTTTAAAACTAGGGGCTCATTTTATTTTTACCGAATGAAAGGGTAAGAGATGCCGCTTCTCCAGAGGGGGCTGCACTGTATTTCGGACTTTTCTTTTTTTATTAATCCACTAAAGTGGTCCCTGTCACAGGAGAGCAGAACTTATCTCTGGGATCAAGGTGCCAGGCAGTTCAATAAAACACGACAACACAAACCAGAGCTACACTGAAACAGGGGCATACGGGGGGATCCAAGCTGGCTCCGTGCTGGGCGCCAAATTGAAGGCTTGCTCAGGGTTTGATCCCACCTGCCGTAGGGGTAGGGACCGTCCAGACCTGGGGCAATTTGCAGCAGAGCACTTTCACATCTCCCCCTTAAAATTCCTGCTCTCCGCTTCTCCGGCACCACACAGTCCCGTAGCATCCGGCACACTTGAATTTCCCGCTCGGTTAGGCTCCCAGCCTCATTTCCAGGTGTCCCCGGCGCAGCCTCGGTGCGCAGTGCTCAGCTCACCTCCATGTCAGGATCAGGCTGAGCTCTGGAACGCTGATCGTTTAATCATGGTAGAAGGGCTGGCGACCAATCACAGCGCGGATGCTGCTCAGGAACCTATCACGGTGCGAGGCTTCACCTGCATTGGCTAATCAGGGCTGGAGGCGGTGCTGAAAGAGTTAAAGGAGGGAAATACAAACGGGCCAATGACAGCAGCGCCCACCAGCGGGAGCTCGGAACCGGCTTCCCCGGCCAGCAGGGTATCCCCCACTGGGCTGGCGCCACTCTGGTTACGGGGACAGCTAAATGCTCTACGTTTCAGGCAGATGTCCCCCTCGGCTCAATCTCTGCCCCCTAGCCACTCTCTCCTTTGACCCTACACCTCCCCCTCTAGTCCCAGCACTAGCTATTTCTCCAGATATGCGGGCTACACAAAGGGGTTTCTCAGCCCTGCATGTCTAGAGACCTTGGTTCTGCTTTGTTGTGGGTACAAAACACTGTTATACTTGAGTACAGTTTATATACTTCAGGAATAGAGAATGACAGTTTACATGGGACGCAAGGGGCTACCGGGCATGTAAAAACAGGGAAACTCAGGGGTCTGATGGCCAGAGGAGCCCCAGAGAAGGACGTGCAGGGACCGAGCTTAACTTTTATCATGCTGGTGCCTGGGCACCTTTCTGTCACATATTGACAAAGTGGGTCCCAAGAGAACCCCAAAAAAGTTCCTATATCTAGCACTCGCTGGGGCAAAATAGTAGGTGAGTGATTACTCCATGAGATTAAATATCCCCAACAAAATGGTGAGGCTAACCATCAGCTGACATATATAAAACATATACTGTATGTCCACATAGGACTAAAGGTGAAAAAACAATAACGTTTTAATAAACATGAAAAATAACTCGTGAACATATAATGTGTGGTGTAATAAAATCCTCATAGGATATAGGCGCCACCTATAGAACAGTTGGCATACAAATCTTACAACCAAATATATAGTCCCCTATCCAAAAATAGGTACCGGAGAAATGGTAATCAAATATATATGGTGCAGCGATATAAAGCAGGTGTATATATCGGAAACCTCACTAGATCTAGAGAAATAATTAGATGTTTAAACAGGGACCCAAGCTGTACAAGATCACACTATATAGATATTATCTCAATGATTACGTAAACATATAAAGGTATGTAGCCAGGTCCCCTGTCAGTGCGCAAACCCCCCCACCCCCCCTCCGGTTACTCACGGCAGCCGCTCGGGGTGAAGTGTGGGGGCGTGCGCGAGCATAGCGCGCCTCTGCTATGGATGCGGCCGGTTGCTGGGGACGCGCGCGGCCCGTTGGTAAGGCCGCGGTCGCGTTGCTGAGGTCCCGGCGGCTCGTGGTGCAGGGCGCCGCCATTGCAAGGTGCGTTGCTCATGCGCAGGGGCCAGAAGCGCCGGGAGGCCCACAGACAGGTCGCGCATGCGCAGTGATAGCGCGGCAACCCGGACCAATAGAAAGAGGGCACTTGGAAGGGACTGCATATCCCATGAGCCTAGGAGCGCTCACATGACCCCAGGGAGGCAATAGGGCGACAGCATCTCCCTGCAGGGGAGATTGGATACATTTCGCGGGCTTGCAGCATGTTTGGCAGTTGGTGACCGGAGCAGCTAGGGGAAGGAGGTAGGGTGCAGGAGTCAGTGACTCCCTGCACTAGGCCAGCAGCCCCCTAGGCCCCAGATAGCCCTGAGTCACCAGTAGCTGAGTGTTGTAGGGACAGGCCCCAGGTTAGGGACCCTACCCCTTATCAGTATTCAGTGACAGTTAGGGACACAGCGGACGCTGCGTTTCCATTCCGAGGTGGGCTCAGACCTCCGCTGTGGCTGCAGCAGTCACCCGGGTGGGATCGCCCTGGATGGTGGTTCCGGTGTCTTCGCGCATCGGATCCTTTGTGAAGCCAGTTGCAGATCCAAGCACTGGAGTGCTTGGCAGGTACTCTAACTCTACAAGTGCACCAACAATCCTATTAGCTTTAATAGTGACTGCGCAGTCACCCATATCCTCTCTCTCTAGACTGTGGGACATTGTGTGGGGTGACTGGACACGGGGTGGGATCACCCGGTGGCGGGTTCGGGCATTGTTGGCGTCTGCCGTGGCGCATGATGTAGTAGCGTCCTGCGAGACGCAGTAGTTAGTGTCTCCTCTAGGGAGGGACACCTATTGATATCCTATGCATGTAAGTTATATGCTAGCAAGTTAAAGCTGCAGTTCAGTCTATATCCTGCATGTGTGTTTTTTTTAATAAATCAGTTCTGTAGTAAGAAATAATACTTTTAGCATTTTCTGTTTTAAAAAAAACAACTTTGAAAGACCAATTTTCTTGTATTCTATTTTAACAAGCATTTGCTAAGGCACTGCCCCTTCATGGCCTGTCACAAACCCAGGCACACCCCTTTGTCAGCACTGCCCTCCCTCTCTCTAAACGTGCACTAGCATCTGGTCACATGATCTTCCTCATACAGTAGTACATTCAAGGAAGCTGGAGAAAAGGGATCAGCCATGCATAGCAGCTCGGATAGGCGATTTCAAACTTATTACAGTGTTTATTCCATTCATTGCACGTGTATATAATGTAAAATTGTAATAATTCCATTTATAGCAAACGTGTATATGTGAATATTATTTAGATGTATATGTATGTTACTGAAATGTGGAGTGAGTGTGTAGGTAAATACACACAATACACTTCCACTGCGCATATATATATATATATATATATATATATATATATATATATATATATATATATATATATTATATATATATTATATATATATTATATATTATATATGTATGTATATGTGAAGTTACTGCTGCGGCACAGTTTATTCGAGCATTTGCCCGTTCTGTGCCGCAGCAGTAGCCTGGCGCGCGCCCGAGAGTGACGGGCGCGCGCCGAAGCAGCGGAAGAGCGCCCTCCGATCGGGGCGCTCTCCCTACCGCTGCCGGGTCCGCCGGGTCCCCCGGAACCCCCTGCCGCTGGCCTGCCGCTGTCCCGCGATCGCGGGACACCAGGGCTCCCTCGGGGAGCCCCTGGACGCGCGTGCAGGGGGCGCACGCTCCCGAAGACGCGTGACCGCGCGTCTATGACGCGCGGCACGCCGAGGGGCGGCCACTAGCAAGCCGGGAAATCTCCCGGCTTGCGGATCTGGCCGCAGTGTAATAAACTGTGTCGCCAGTGTATGTGAGTAAAAAAGTGACAAAAACCCTCCATAGCAAGGCAAATAGCAAATGGAAATATTACAAATGGAAATATTACTGTATGCTCATTTGTATGTATATATATATTTATATACACACACACTTCAAATACGGATAGTAATTCACGTAAATGATATATATATTCACTTTCTGGGAGTATAAGAGTGACTGTCCTGTTGTTCCTTTTTTTGTATCCATCATTGAATGGTATGCACCCTCTCTTTACGTTTATTTTATACTAGCTGAGAGACCCGGCGTTGCCCGGGATGTAATGTTCCCGCTCCTCTCTCTCTCCTCACCCCTCCCCCTCTCTCTGTTTGTTCCCCATTCACATCAATCCAGTTCCCCCCCCTCCCTCCTTTACAGCTTCATGCAGTGTGTGTGCGTCAGTCAGTCAGTGTGTGTGCGCGCGCGTCAGTGAGTCTGACGCAGAAACACAAACACACACACAGACTGACTGACGCACACACACACACAGTCAGTGTGTGCGTGTGTGTGTGCCTCAGTCAGTCAGTGTGTGCGTGCGGCAGTCAGTCATTCATTCAGTCAGTGTGTGTGTGGGTGTGGGGGGGTGCGCGCGCGCGCGCGTCAGTTAGTGTGTGTGTGTCAGTCAGTGTGTGTGTGTGTGTGTGTGTGTGTGTGTCAGTGTGTGTGTGTGTGTGTCAGTGTGTGTGTGTACCATTCATTGTGTGTGCGCGCGCGCGTCAGTCTGTGTGTGTGTGCGCGTGGGTGTGGGGGTGTGCGCGCGTGCGTCAGTCAGTGTGTGTGTGTGTCAGTCAGTGTTTGTGTGTGTCAGTCAGTGTGTGTGTGTGTGTCAGTGTGTGTGTTTGTTTGTGTCAGTGTGTGTGTGTCAGTGTGTGTGTGTGTGTGTGCAGCAGTCAGTGTGTGTGTGTGCAGCAGTCAGTGGGTGTGTGTGCAGCAGTCAGTGTGTGTGTGTGTGTGTGTGTGTGCGCGCGTCAGTCTGTGTGTGTGTGCGTGTGGCTGTGAGGGGTTGTGTGCATGCGGCTGTGAGGGGTTGTGTGCGTGCGTCAGTATGTATGTGTGTGTGTCAGTCAGTGCGTCAATCAGTCTGTGTGTGTGTGTGTGCGTGCGTCAGTCAGTCAGTGTGTGCGTGCGTCAGTGTGTGTGCGTGCGTCAGTCAGGGTGTGTGCGTGCGTCAGTCAGGGTGTGTGTGCGTGCGGCTGTCAGGGTTTGTGTGCGTGCGCCAGTCAGGGTTTGTGTGCGTGCGCCAGTCAGGGTTTGTGTGCGTGCGCCAGTCAGGGTGTGTGTGCGTGCGTCAGTCAGGGTGTGTGCGTGCGTCAGTCAGGGTCTGTGTGTGCGTCAGTCAGGGTGTGTGCGTGCGTCAAAGGGCAGGCGTGGGGGGGGGGGTGAAGGGCAGGGGTAGGGGGGGTGAAGGGCAGGGGTAGGGGTGGGTGAAGGGTAGGGGTGGGTGAAGGTCAGGGTTAGGGGGGGTGAAGAGCAGGGGTAGTAGGGGGGGTGAAGGGCAGGGGTAGAGGGGGATGAAGGGCAGGGGTAGGGGGGGTGAAGGGCAGGGGTAGGGGGGGAGAAGGGCAGGGGTAGGGGGGTGAAGGACAGGGTAGGGGGGGGGGTGGGGTGAAAGTGAGGCACAAATTGTTGGCAGGAGTAAAATGTCCCTACACACACACACACACACACACAACGGGAGTGAGAGGTGGTGGAGAGTGGGACTGGCGCAGATCCGAGGCTGCTTGGCCCCCCAGCGGCTGGGGAGTTGGCGGCCGGGGGGGTAAGGGAGCGGGCGGGGGGGGTAAGGGAGCGGGCGGGGGGGGGGAAGGGAGCGGCGAGGGGGTAAGGGAGCTTTGGCGGCTGGGGTAGGAGGGCCGCGCTTACCCCCTTTGTGAGTGTTTGTATGATATAGATATATATGCACACGCACGCATATACATGCGCACGCGCACACATACACGTGCACACGCACACATACATGCACACACGTATACATGCGCACACGCACACATACACACATACATGCGCTCACGCACACATACATGCGCACACGCACACAAACATGCGCACACGCACACATAAACATGCGCACACGTACACATAAACATGCACACACGTATACATGCGCACATAAACATGCGCAAACGCACATATATACACACACAAACATGCACACACGTATACATGCGTACACGCACACATATACATGCGCACACGCACACATATGCACACACGCACACAAACATGCGCACACGCACACATAAACATGCGCACACGCACACATATACACTGTGTGTGCGCATGTTTATGTGCGTATATATTTATGGTATTGCTTGACCTGAGGAAGAGGAAAACTCTTGAAAGCTTGTCCCATGACACAAATTGTTGGTCCAAATAAAAAAAAGGTATCAATAAATACTGAAGAACATATATATATATTTATATATATATATTTTTTTTTATATATACTGTATGTATATATGTATGGATATATAGCGAAGGTCAGCAGCCGGCAGCGGAGGGAGAGAAGGACGGCATCCTGCAGCGAAGCTCGACAGCGGCAGAGGACAGTAGC